>NC_134487.1:239249158-239290520 GCF_040206685.1 Ascaphus truei | reverse complement strand
AGGCGAGAGGAGAGAAACGGGAAAGAGGAGAGTCAGAAACGGGGGGAGGAGTGGGGAGAAGAGCGAAACAGGGCGGGGGGGCAGAGAAGACAGAAACTGAAAGGGAGGGGAGAGAAGTGAGAAACTGAGGGGAGAAAAGGCGAGAAGAGAGAAACGGGAATGAGGAGAGTCAGAAACGGGGGGGAGGAGTGGGGAGAAGAGCGAAACAGGGCGGGGGGGGGGCAGAGAAGACAGAAACTGAAAGGGAGGGGAGAGAAGTGAGAAACTGAGGGGAGAAAAGGCGAGAAGAGAGAAACGGGAATGAGGAGAGTCAGAAACGGGGATGGGAAGGCAGAGAAGACAGAAACTGAGAGGGATGGGAGAGAAGTAAGAAATGGGGGGGGAAGAGAGAAACGGGAAGAGAAGAGTCAGAAATGGGGGAGGAGTGGGGGAGAAGAGAGAAATGGGTGGGGGGCAGAGAAGACAAACTGAGAGAGGGGAGAGAAGTGAGAAACTGAGGGGAGGGGAGAGAAGGGAGAAACAGGAAAGAGGAGAGTCAGAAACGGGTGAGCGTGGGGGAGAAGAGAGAAACGGGAAAGAGGAGAGTCAGAAACGGGGGGGGGGGGAGTGGGGGAGAAGAGAGAAACGGGGGAGCAGAGAAGACAGAAACTGAGAAGGAATAAGACAGATATAGTAAAAGCAATAGAAAGGAAAAGGACAGAATAAGGGAAAATAGAGACTGGTCTGTTTATCAAAGTCTCTGGCCCTTGAAACACAACACGAGATTTACCTAATCTCACTGCTTTCAATGTATTCCTGTGTATAATTCTGGTGCTGTTTTTTTTGTAACATTGTGACCCCAGTGTTGCAGAATAAGAAGGATACATAAACTGGCAGAGAAGCAGGGAGAGAAAGGGGAAGAGAAATTGTGAGTAGGTGAGAGGAAGGAAGTGAAGTAAGGTGGGGAACAAAACGTGAAACCACAAGAGAAGTAAGGTGCTCAGCAGTGCCGCCGACAGGGTTGGTGAGCTGGCACACCTGTGCGGGATCTGGTCGGCAGGAGCTGCAAGTTGGGCCCAGCCACAGGTTATGCCCAACCTCTGCCTCAGGCCCCAGCTCTCCCCAACTGCGGCACCGGCCTTCACCTGAAACCCCGCCGGAAGTCGGGGGAGGGGGTGTTGTAATTGAGTGAGAGGAGAGGGGGGTGGAATTGAGTGAGGGCAGGGGCTGTAATTGAGTGTGGTTGGGAGGGGTGTAATTGAGCGAGGGGAGGGGGTAATTGAGTGAAGGGCTGGGAATGGGGGAAGGGTGTAATTGAGTGAGGGGAGGGTGTAATTCAGTGAAGGAATGGGGGAGGGGTGTAATTGAGTGAGGGAATGGTGTAATTGAGTGAAGGGCTGGGAATGGGGGAGGGGTGTAATTGAGTGAGGGGAGGGTGTAATTGAGTGAAGGAATGGGGGGGGGGTGTAATTGAGTGAGGGGATGGTGTAATTGAGTGAAGGGCTGGGAATGGGGGAGGGGTGTAATTGAGTGAGGGGAGGGTGTAATTTAGTGCAGGGAGGGTGTAATTGAGTGAAGGAATGGGGGAGGGGTGTAATTGAGTGAGGGAGTGGTGTAATTGAGTGAAGTGCTGGGAATGGGGGAGGGGTATAATTGAGGGGGAGGGCGTAATCTTCATTACTTAGCCCCCTCACTTTCATATGCATGGTGTTGGTTATAGAAACTTCTATACACGATGGTCACTTGGGACCTAGTGTCCAACAACGCTGATGAATATACACCGTCCATAACGACGCGTATGATAGCAGTGGGCCCTACCCGGCTGTAAGCATCCAATGATGGGTTTCCATCGTTGGGGCTTTGCTCAGGAGTGGCGTCGGAGGGCGGGGCAGTGGGTTCACCCGATGAGGCAGGGATTTCGCCAGTGTGGACCCCGCAGATCATTTCGTTAGGGTGGAGATTCTTAGTTGGAGTTTTTTTTTCTTTCTCAGGGCATTCGTTGGAGAAGTGGACCCTCTGAACACAGCTATAGCAGTTGAGGCCATGGGTGTCAGCGCGGGCCTTGTATGTTGGGGATACTCTCCCTGACAGTTTGGATTTGGTGGAAGGGGGCTTGGGTTGAGAGTCCTCTTCTGTACTGTATGATTCCTTGGCCTTCGGAGCGGAGGCCCCCTTGGATTCACCCTTAAGGGGCTCTTTGGGTTTCTTGTGGGTGTGAAACAGACTTTGCGCTTCATGTACCTTCACTTGACATAATAATCCCGTAAATGTTGGAGGACTCCCTACCATAAGGTTACAACGGATTATGGGCCTCATGCAGAGAGCAGCGCTATTTGCAATCTCGCCATTTTTAGGAGAAAATCGCGCTAAAAACAGCTGAAATGGCAAGTTAGGGAAAACGCGCCATTTTTTTTTTTCTATTTCAAAATTTCGCCGCGCGGCTGGCGAGAAACTACATCTCGCCAGTCTGAAAAATAGCCGAATTCAGAAAGGCGCGCTCGCCATCTAGCGGCTGTTTTTGGCGCGATTTTCGTCAATTTTCTCCGCCAACTAAAGTTGGCAAGAAACAGGAGGTCGCCGGCTATAGGGAAAAAAAAAAAAAATGTGCGATTTTTTTCCCCCCCTTTCAGCTGCGCGAATCTCCTCCTTTACAATTCTCCACATGCAGTAATGCTAAAAATAGCGGATTTCGCCCATTTCTGCATATGGAGAATAAAACTCTCCATTAAAGCTACTTTTTCTTAAACTCTCCATTTTATTCTAACGCTGCTCTCTGCATAGGCCCCTAGATTGGCTATGGTGTGGTTTGGGCTCGTTCCACAGAAATTGTGTACAGCGGGCTTCGTCCATCTCGGAGACAGGGTTAAGCTTGCAGGTGAGTAGTGTCCCAAGGACTAATTGAATGCAATGAATGAACGCTGACAGCTCTTCTCCTTCCTTCTGGCAGAGGGCGTAGTACTTAGCCCAGATCTCATCTTCATCCTCCGCTAAACTGTAGGCTTCAGTCAGGAAATCAATTAGCATCTAAGCCGCCCTGTCTGAATGGTGCTCCCGGTGCATGCATACTATTGTAGAGGCTGGGGGCCTGAGGCATTCCTTGATCCGCTTCACTGGTTCAGTACATGACCATTCCTCCAGCACCTTCAGAGTGTGTTCTTTCCAGAAATCTATCCCTTCTCCGACAGGTGATCCCGGAGAAGGCATTGAGCTTCCTATAGTTCTGAGACTGAGAAGACGTGGTTAAGGCCTCCACTAACTGCGGTAGAGTTACTCCCAAAGCAGAGCCGTCATTTGATAAGCGACTATTGGATTCAGGCATTGGACAGATGCATTGGACAGCCTGAATAGGACTGTTCACCCTTTGGATCAGAGCAGGTGATGGTGGGGGTGAGTCGGCCCACCGTTGGGTCTTGCCTACGGCATTGGGGGTGAAGGTGACCCAAGGGAAGGTCACCTCAGTCTCTCGGGGGGGGGGGGGGTGGGGGAGCGCCAGATTGGTGCTAGTGATCTCCCGGCCCCTGGTGTGGGAGAGGGAGTTGGGGCCAGATCTGGGTAGTGTACCACTGCAGAGTGTCGCGGCATGGATGCGGCCTGAGGATATGGTAATTCAGGGTAAACAAGGGGGCAATCCCCACTTGAGGTTTCAGGTAGGGTTAATGCCTGAGGGGCAGTCTCGAGCACTCATGCTCGGTGGCCAGGAGTACCGTACTCCAACGGAAGGCTTCGTCATATTTCCAGTCTAGGACACAGGCGTTGAACAGGCCTGGGGAGTTTCTTATGTGCTCACGAACTGTAAACGCAGACGTAAGGGTGGAGACTCCTCCCAATGCGACCACGTGTCATGGGGATACTTTGTGGGCTAAGGCCCATTGGCGGACCTCCTGCCTTGAGGGCACAAACATGATTCTGGTGTAATTTAGCTGCTGCTTGGGCACCGTAGGTCTGAGATCTCAACAGCGCCTTCAAATGTAGCGCACTTTCCCCCACCCCCTGGGAGATATGGCGACTACAGTGTGTCGGTGCGTTACCCGTGGCTCACAGAAGGCCTGAACCTCCACCGCTGGGAGCCTGGGGTGTACCTTATTCGATGGGTGACAGCACCTCCACCTGCACAGGATCCTAATTATGTGGGATAGCCCCGTGCAGGACCATATATGAACAAAACACACTGAGATAATAAAGCAATAGCAATTTACTGTATGCATAGAAACAATCATACACCATAATACTGCTACCGCAACACTAGGCCTCACAGGGCCGCAACCCCTCACCGTGCCTTCCCAACACTGTGTCCACACGCCGTATGGTTTACCCGCAATGTACGGAGGTGCCCCATGGCACCCAACCACCCTGGTGTCCACAATAAACTATCCGCCGAAGTGTTTGAGACAGCGCTGCCCCACTAAATTGAAGAGGTGAGTTGGTGCACTTTGTTGAGAAGGGTACCTGCCAGGTGGTCCCACACCCGGGTATGGTGATGTTGTCAGATGGGATCCACGGATCCAGAGTAGGTAACCGTGCAGCCTCCGCCTCTATGTTGGGTGGGTCCCGCTTGGATTGTACCACCTTTAAGAGTCTCTGTGGTAACAGTTGTCTGGTCCCAGACCACCTGAGGACAGGATACAGCCGTGTTCTGTCTGTGTCCCTCACACTGATACTACAGGGGCTATCCCTATCTATGGGCCTGTCCCTGCAGCAACCACAAGCTGAAGGGAGTCAGAGCCTATCTGGGGCCTAATAGGGGGTATCTGGCCTAATGCAGATGCCTCGGACACCTGCAGACATAACCTACCCCTTCCTTGTCTCAGCTCCGACTGACTCGCGATCCCAGCAAGCAAAATGTATCCTTTCAGGGAGCAGGAGATTGCTGCAGCCCTATTGGCTGGTCTGCGCCGTGTGACTTTACTGCCCCGGTGCATTGTGGGGCTTGTTGTTCCCTTGTGGGACTTAGCATGTAATGGCCGCCGCTCCTGGAGGGTACTACGCATGCGCGAGCTCCATAATGGCTGCTGCAACTAGAAGTGCTTCTGCGCATGCGTGGCTAAGTAAAGATGGCGGCGCCCTGCTAATGTGCCACCGGAAGCCTCCGGCGACTCGATCGCCTGCCGCAACTGCCTGCAGATCTCCCCGCTTTCTCCCCATCCTCCTTTGCCAGACGCAGCCGCAGTGGAAGGTAATGGAATGAAGGGGAACCCAGGGAGGACCAGGACTACATGTGTAAGAGGGGGTAGTGAGAGTGAAGAAGTGTGTAAGAGGGGGTAGTGAGAGTGAGGAGGTGTGTAAGGGGGTAGTGAGAGTGAGGAGGTGTGTAAGGGGGCTGTGAGAGATGTGTGTAAGGGGGGTAGTGAGTGAGGAGGTGTGTAAGAGGGGGTAGTGAGTGTGAGGAGGTGTGTAAGAGGGGGTAGTGAGTGAGGACGTGTGTGAGAGTGAGGAGGTGTGTAAGAGGGGGTAGTGAGAGTGAGGGGGCAGTAAGAGTGAGGTGTGTATGAGGGGGCAGTGAGGAGGTGTGTAAGAGGGGGTAGTGAGAGTGAGGAGGTCAATAAGAGGGGCAGTGAGAGTGAGGAGGTGTGTAAGAGGGGGCAGCGAGAGTGAGGAGGTTTGTAAGGGGGTAGTGAGAGCGAAGAGGTGTGTAAGAGGGGGCAGTGAGAGTGAGAAGGTGTGTAAGAGGGGGAAGTGAGAGTGAGGAGGTGTATAAGAGGGGGCAGTGAGAGTGAGGAGGTGTGTAAGAGGGGGTAGGGAGTGAAGAGGTGTGTAAGAGGGGGCAGTGAGAGTGAGGTGTGTAAGATGGGGCAGTGAGAGTGAGGCGGTGTGTAAGAGGGGGCTGTGAGACAGGAGGTGTGTAAGAGGGGACAGTGAGAGTAAGGAGGTGTGTAAGAGGGGGCAGTGAGAGTGAGGAGGTGTGTAATAGGGGGAATTGGGAGTGAGGAGGTGTGTAAGAGTTGGCAGTGAGAGTGAGGAGGTGTGTAAGAGGGGGCAGTGATAGTGAGGAGTTGTGTAAGAGGGGCAGTGAGAGTGGAGGTGTGTAAGAGGGAGCAGTGAGAGTGAGGAGATGTGTAAGAGGGGGCAGTGAGTGAGGAGGTGTGTAAGAGGGGGCAGTGAGAGCAAGGAGGTTTGTAAGAGGGGGTAGTGAGAGCAAAGAGGTGTGTAAGAGGGCAGTGAGAGTGAGAAGGTGTGTAAGAGGGGGCAGTGAGAGTGAGGAGGTGTGTAATAGGGGGAAGTGGGAGTGAGGAGGTGTGTAAGAGTGGGCAGTGAGAGTGAGGAGGTATGTAAGAGGGGGCAGTGATAGTGAGGAGTTGTGTAAGAGGGGCAGTGAGAGTGGAGGTGTGTAAGAGGGGGCAGTGAGAGTGAGGAGGTGTGTAAGAGGGGACAGTCAGAGTGAGGTGTGTAAGAGGGGGCAGTGAGAGTGAGGAGATGTGTAAGAGGGGGCAGTGAGAGTGGGGAGGTGTGTAAGAGGGGGCAGTGAGAGTGAGGAGGTGTGTAAGAGGGGGCAGTGAGAGTGAGGAGGTGTGTAAGAGGGGGCAGTGAGAGTGAGGTGTGTATGGGGGGGCAGTGAGAGTGAGGAGGTGTGTAAGGGGGGCTGTAAGAGTGAGGAGGTAAGAGGGGGAAGTGAGAGTGAGTAGGTGTGTAAGAGGGGGTAGTGAGAGTGAGGAGGTGTGTAAGAGGGGGCAGTGAGAGTGAGGTGTGTAAGAGGGGGCAGTGAGAGTGAGGAGGTGTGTAAGAGGGGGTAGTGAGAGTGAGGAGGTGTGTAAGAGGGGGTAGTGAGTGAGGACGTGTGTGAGAGTGAGGAGGTGTGTAAGAGGGGTAGTGAGAGTGAGGGGGCAGTAAGAGTGAGGTGTGTATGAGGGGGCAGTGAGGAGGTGTGTAAGAGGGGGTAGTGAGAAAGGAGGTGAGTAAGAGGGGCAGTGAGAGTGAGGAGGTGTGTAAGAGGGGGCAGTGAGAGTGAGACGGTTTGTAAGAGGGGGTAGTTGAGCAAGGAGGTGTGTAAGAGGGGGTAGTGAGAGTGAGGAGGTGTGTAAGAAGGGGCAGTGAGAGTGAGGAGGTGTGTAAGGGGGCAGTGAGAGTGAGGTGTGTAAGATGGGGCAGTGAGAGTGAGGCGGTGTGTAAGAGGGGGCTGTGAGACTGAGGAGGTGTGTAAGAGGGGGCAGTGAGAGTGAGGTGTGTAAGAGGGGGAAGTGAGAGTGAGGAGGTGTATAAGAGGGGGCAGTGAGAGTGAGGAGGTGTGTAAGGGGGCAGTGAGTGAGGTGTGTAAGATGGGGCAGTGAGAGTGAGGCGGTGTGTAAGGGGGCTGTGAGACTGAGGAGGTGTGTAAGAGGGGGCAGTGAGAGTGAGGTGTGTAAGAGGGGGCAGTGAGAGTGAGGAGGTGTGTAATAGGGGGAAGTGGGAGTGAGGAGGTGTGTAAGAGTGGGCAGTGAGAGTGATGAGGTGTGTAAGAGGGGGCAGTGATAGTGAGGAGTTGTGTAAGGGGCAGTGAGAGTGAGGAGGTTTGTAAGAGGGGGTAGTGTGAGCAAGGAGGTGTGTAAGAGGGGGTAGTGAGAGCGAGGAGGTGTGTAAGAGGGGGAAGTGAGAGTGAGGAGGTGTGTAATGGGGCAGTGAGAGTGAGGTGTGTAAGATGGGGCAGTGAGAGTGAGGCGATGTGTAAGAGGGGGCTGTGAGACTGAGGAGGTGTGTAAGAGGGGGCAGTGAGAGTAAGGAGGTGTGTAAGAGGGGGCAGTGAGAGTGAGGAGGTGTGTAATAGGGGGAAGTGGGAGTGAGGAGGTGTGTAAGAGTGGGCAGTGAGAGTGAGGTGTGTAGAGGGGGAAGTGAGAGTGAGGAGGTGTATAAGAGGGGGCAGTGAGAGTGAGGAGGTGTGTAAGGGGGCAGTGAGAGTGAGGAGGTGTGTAAGGGGGCAGTGAGAGTGAGGTGTATAAGATGGGGCAGTGAGAGTGAGAAGGTGTGTAAGAGGGGGCTGTGAGACTGAGGAGGTGTGTAAGAAGGAAGTGAGAGTAAGGAGGTGTGTAAGAGGGGGCAGTGAGAGTGAGGTGTGTAAGAGGGGGCAGTGAGAGTGAGGAGGTGTGTAATAGGGGGAAGTGGGAGTGAGGAGGTGTGTAAGAGTGGGCAGTGAGAGTGAGGAGGTGTGTAAGAGGGGGCAGTGATAGTGAGGAGTTGTGTAAGAGGGGCAGTGAGAGTGTGGAGGTGTGTAAGAGGGGGCAGTGAGAGTGAGGAGGTGTGTAAGAGGGGACAGTGAGAGTGATGTGTGTAAGAGGGGGCAGTGAGAGTGAGGAGGTGTGTAAGAAGGGGCAGTGAAAGTGAGGTGTGTAAGAGGGCAGTGAGAGTGAGGAGGTGTGTAAGGGGGTAGTGAGAGTGAGGAGGTGTGTAAGAGGGGGCAGTAAGAGTGAGGAGGTAAGAGGGGGAAGTGAGAGTGAGGAGGTGTGTAAGAGGGGGCAGTGAGAGTGAGGAGGTGTGTAAGAGGGGGTAGTGAAAGTGAGGAGGTGTGTAAGAGGGGGCAGTGAGAGTGAGGTGTGTAAGAGGGGGCAGTGAGAGTGAGGAGGTGTGTAAGAGGGGGTAGTGAGAGTGAGGAGGTGTGTGAGAAGGGGGATAATGAGAGAGGGGGGACTGTAATAGATAGAAGAGGGGGGCTCATAAGGATGCCGAAACGGAGGACCTCGGTGGAAACTCTAAACGCTCAGTATACAGAGGGATGTCAATTTACTCTGCCCCGGGAGCATCTCTAACATTTGCATATACCACAAGCCATTGCATGTTGCGACTCAAAGGGCAGACAGTTTCCCGTCACACCCTGCAGGAGAGATTGTCAGGGGGCTGTAACAATAAGGAGGCAAAGAGAGGATGGGGCAGCGACAATAGGGAGGAAAAGAGGGGACGGGTTCAGTGACAGGAAAAAAGAAGAGGACAGTGACAAAGGAAGAGGACAAGCACAGCTAACAAAAACAGTTTACTCCCTCAGGGGCAGAGTCCCTAACTCTGTGCACAGAACAGAATGAATCTCTAGAACAGAATGGGTTTAATCCATGGGTGAGTGGAAATTCTGCGTGTTGTAATTCCCCCTACTACTGAATCGATAAATCTTTTTGGGATGGTTATGTCACTGGAAACTCCAGTGTGTGCCCTTCCCTTATTAACCTGTAATTATTTCCTATGATGAAGCAAACCCGCCCGGCCTGTATACATCAGATGCGTGTTTTATACATACAGGACAATTTAAAACATATCCTAAACACCCCATTTCGGTTCTCTGTCCCCTTTATAAGGTAAACGTGAGATCCGAACAGAAGGGGTTTCAATGAAAACAGGATGTATTTTTAATTTTTTATTTATTTATTTATAAAAATGTTTTACCAGGAAGTAATACATTGAGAGATACCTCTCGTTTTCAAGTATGTCCTGGGCACAGAGTTATAAAAAATACATGGTTACGATAAAAGAACAGGGTTATACAGGTAATTCATAGACATTTCATGGACAGATAAAGTTGGAAAATTGGGTACAGGGGATAAAGGGCTTATGTGTTTCAGATAGAAATAGAGCAGCTTCAACATCACTTTAACATCAACTAACATCAGCGAACGGCAGCAAATGGCTCACGCCCTTTGGCTGCCCTTTGGCTGCGCCAAAGGCTGTGCGCCTTTGGAGCAACGCAGATGTACGCTGGGTGGGTGAGGTTGAATCTGGTGCGTCTGTGAACAAAAAGATCTTTTCTTTGTCCCCTTGGCTCATTAACATTCCAGTGGGTGGGGTTGCCGATTCAACAAAGAACAAGCACATGTTAACCCTTAGCACGCTGGTCCTGTGCAGAGGGGAGCAGTTCTTGGGGGGCCCTCATCAGGCTGTGCGCCTTTGGAGCAATGCAGATGTACGCTGGGTGGGTGAGGTTGAATCTGGTGCGTCTGTGAACAAAATGATCTTTTCTTTGTCCCCTTGGCTCATTAATATTCCAGTGGGTGGGGTTGCCGATTCAACAAAGAACAAGCACATGTTAACCCTTAGCACACTGGTCCTGTGCAGAGGGGAGCAGTTCTTGGGGGCCCTCATCAGGCTGTGCGCCTTTGGAGCAACGCAGATGTACGCTGGGTGGGTGAGGTTGAATCTGGTGCGTCTGTGAACAAAAAGATCTTTTCTTTGTCCCCTTGGCTCATTAACATTCCAGTGGGTGGGGTTGCCGATTCAACAAAGAACATGCACATGTTAACCCTTAGCACGCTGGTCCTGTGCAGAGGGTAGCAGTTCTTGGGGGGCCCTCATCAGGCTGTGCGCCTTTGGAGCAATGCAGATGTACGCTGGGTGGGTGAGGTTGAATCTGGTGCGTCTGTGAACAAAAAGATCTTTTCTTTGTCCCCTTGGCTCATTAACATTCCAGTGGGTGGGGTTGCCGATTCAACAAAGAACATGCACATGTTAACCCTTAGCACGCTGGTCCTGTGCAGAGGGTAGCAGTTCTTGGGGGGCCCTCATCAGGTTGTGCGCCTTTGGAGCAACGCAGATGTACGCTGGGTGGGTGAGGTTGAATCTGGTGCGTCTGTGAACAAAAAGATCTTTTCTTTGTCCCCTTGGCTCATTAACATTCCAGTGGGTGGGGTTGCCGATTCAACAAAGAACAAGCACATGTTAACCCTTAGCACGCTGGTCCTGTGCAGAGGGGAGCAGTTCTTGGGGGGCCCTCATCAGGCTGTGCGCCTTTGGAGCAACGCAGATGTACGCTGGGTGGGTGAGGTTGAATCTGGTGCGTCTGTGAACAAAAAGATCTTTTCTTTGTCCCCCTGGCTCATTAACATTCCAGTGGGTGGGGTTGCCGATTCAACAAAGAACAAGCACATGTTAACCCTTAGCACGCTGGTCCTGTGCAGAGGGGAGCAGTTCTTGGGGGGCTCTCATCAGGCTGTGCGCCTTTGGAGCAACGCAGATGTACGCTGGATGGGTGAGGTTGAATCTGGTGCGTCTGTGAACAAAAAGATCATCGGGTAATTGGGGGTCATCCCTTAAAATGTGTGAGAAAAAAGGGCGCAAACCAGTGTAGACAAGTGTTACTAAAGAGATGTAAAAGTGCATCTATATACACACTGAATACTAATACCAGTCTCTAACTTTGAATAAATGTGATAAAAATGTGATATTAAACACAATCTCAACATGTTATCTTCTAGTCGCAGCTTTTCCCAATGTAACTGTTCCAGAAGTTCAAATCAACGTGATCTCCAGGATAAGGGTGCAGATATAGATTAAAAACACAATAGTGTAGAAATCCTCACTCACATGTAGCCCCCTTTCCCCGTGACTAGGGAACTACTCAAGCCTGATTTTTTTTTGGGGGGGGGGGTTTGTTCAGACCCCAGGTCTGAATCTCAGCAGCGCCTCCAAATGTAGCCCCCTATCCCTGTGACTTGGGGAACTATGCGTGCTGAATACCTGTTTGGATTACAGGAGGCCTAATCCTCCGCCACTGGGAGCTTGGGGCGATCGCGTTCTATCAGTATACAGCGCCTCCACCTGAGAGGGATCCTATCACTGCAGGATAACCCCTCTTCAGGACAAATGCAATAATGAATAAAGATACACACACTGGTATGACTACTTATCTTTACTAACACATACTGTATATCTATAACAAAATAACAATACAGTCCCACATACAGTACCCACACCATATACGCGCCCCGGTGAGATCCCCCAAAGTACGGAGGTGCCCTGGGCACCTAACCACCCGGTGTCCACAGAGCCAAGCTCACCCAAAGTATGTGACGAGTAGCGCTACCACCTGTGTGTGTGGCTGTTGGTGCACTTGGGTACCTTCCTGGTCTCTGTCCAGACCAGGGTATAGGGAGATGATGGAACCGCAGAACCGCTCAGTGATCCCACGACACGGTCTACCGGATCCTTTCTCTCCGCCTGCTACGTCCGCCTCTTGAGGGAGCTCCGGTTGGAGGGTGTCCCTTAATGTCTATATTATGTCTGTGTTCTGGTCCATGACCGCAGGCCACACACACCGCGTGGCGTCCGTCCGATGGTGATACTCCATACCCCTATCAGCACTAGCGTAGTGACTACGGGGAAGCGTCCTTATCTGAGGGTCTTCCCTACAGTTACAACAATCTGGAAGGGACTTAGGGCCTATTTTGGGCCTAGGAGGGGAATCTGGCCTAATCCGAGAGCCACTGGCACCCAGACACTACCTTCTCCCTTGATGTCCCTGCTCCAACTGTCAGCAATTGTCAGCAACTGCCAGCAACATTCTATCCTGCATGCATGGCTCCTTGAGCCCTATTGGCTCTCCTGCCCACGTGGTATTGCAGCCCTTGAGGCTGCTGGGACTTGTAGTCCCTAGGTCTCCTGTGGAGCCTGCTCTAAGATGGCCTTTCGTGGCCTTACTGCACATGCGTAAGACTGCTACAGCGCATGCGAGAAGCAAACAAGATGGCAGCACCTGCTTGCTGGGTGCACCGCAAAGCTCCGGCGACCCGATCGCCACACAACTCTGCCCCTGACAGCCTGCAGCATTACCGGTGTGCTCCCTGCACCTATGCCGGGTCCACCCGCACGTATTGCTGGCGGACCCGGGTAGATCTGCAGCAAAATGTAGGCCTTGAACACTCAACATCCAAGTGCACATATATTTTGCAAAAACATTTACATTTATAGCAAAGGTTAAAAACAATTGTTTTTGGGCCGCATGCAGTGGACTAACAAGATGAACCCATTAAGCTGCACCCATGAGGGGCCCTAAACTCGATTAAAATCAACACCAACTGGACAATTCAGATCCAATTTTTAGCAAAATCTTGCCTATAACTTGTACCAATGCCACCCAAACAAACAAGTTTCACTTTTTTTTAAGAGGTGACCACAGGCCAGGGAACCTCTACACCACATGGCGGATGACGTCTGGAGTCAGGCTTTGAGGAAGACGTGGTTACTGCACTTACTAGAAAGGAATTCTCTTTTTTTGTCTCTTCTTTCCCCTCTTCCTTTTATTCTCTTTCTCCCCTTTGAAAAGTACAGTAACTGCAACTGTAAATACTGACTCATACAACTCCCCTACCCCTCTCTTTGTACTACTGTTTTGATGATATGTTGTAAAATGTTTTGGAATTATCTACTTTCCCCACCTGCACTTACTCCCATTTTGCTCGGTACCCACTCCCGTTGCCCATAACTTTGAAAAATGTTGATAACATTTGAGTTATTACCCCCCCTCCAACTAATAACACCACATCTATAGTCCTCAGTATTAGGCTACGCTTATAGCGACGGCGACACGATGGTCAGGCGATGGTCGCTGGAAAATCAAATAGAGATGACTTCCAGAGATCGCGACCATTCTGTCGCTCCGTTGCGTCGCGCTTACTATAAGCGCACGCAACGGCGGCAATGCATTTCTTTTGCCGCGACGTCGCTACATTGTCGCCGGCACTATAAGCGCAGCCTTAATCTGCCCAAAGACATGATACAAGTTTTCCACGTCAACTTTGTCTTTAAATGGAGCCCAGATCACATTCAATATTTAGGAATCCAAACTAAATACTATTCCACACTATACACTTTGAATTAAGTAGAAATAGCCGTGTTAGTCCAGTTGCGATAGTGCAGAGTAAATGATACTTCAACATTAGGTTATACCTTTTTTCTTTGGACTAAGAATTGATATTATAAGACACATTTTTTTAAAGTTCTCTCTTCCTCAGGTCAGCAATACTGATTAACAAAGCTTAGAGGAGTTTAACAGCAACTGAAAATATCACTTGTGAGCAGTGCTGGCTTGATGGCGGTTCCATCGGTGCCATCACAACGAGCCCTGCGATTACAGAGGCCCTGCTCTCTTCCCCACAACAGTTAAACTGATTGTCGGAGGAGAGCGCGGAGCCTTTGTAAGTATCTTTTACCTGGTCCAGCGGCATCTCCCCTCCCTGCATGGCGTTAGGACATCATGTGACGCGGTGATGTCAGGATGCTGTGACGTCTGAGGAGGAGAAAGGCCCAGCGGACCTGGTAAGAGGCCCCATGAAAGCCCCTGCACAGAGCCCGGCAAAATTACAAGCCGGCCCTGCTTGTGAGCACATTAACATGTCTTAGACGGGTCTGCAACCATGATTTTCATCATTATCTCTTAGCCTACAGTGCTTCCACCGCAGCATAACTTATTTAAATTGAGTTTAACACAGATGTAAAAAAAAAAACCAAGATAACAATCTAAGACAGAAGATGTGGAGAATTAATGGCAAAGGGAATAGTAAATAAACAGACTGGGCATTATTGCAGCAGTCCAAGCTTCCGTTTTTTTTTTCAATTTGATTTTTTTCCATTTAATATGTGCATCAATACAATCCACACAATGATAAGTAATTAGCTAAGTTGCCGATCGATCCGTTCTCCTGTGATCAATCGGCAAAGATTCAGTTCGGGGGTTCACTAAATGGCTGCAGAGGAGTATTCTGAAGTCAGTGGAATACATATGCATATTAATATGACAAAGTTCTGTGTGGAAGATCATGTGACCAGGCAGTCAGAACATACAATTGGAGCACTGCTAGAGTGAGGGCAGGGCTCAAAAAAGGGTGTGCCAGAGCCTGTTTCAGAAGAGGAAGGGGATTTGACTTTGTAAATGGTGGTTATAGAAACAAAAAATGAATGTTACATTCTAATACATTAAAAATGCCATTCAGCGGTTTAAAAAAATGCTACAAGTATTTTCTCATAGTACAGAACTCATTTTTTTTTTTTTTTTTAAACACTTAGGATATTGCTTGGACTGCAGCTTTAAATGGATGATAGGGATATGGAGAGCATGTAGGACCATTTATCCATCAGCCGTGTGAAGGGGGTGGGGATGCAACAGCGGGGCAAAGGGTTTGAAATTAAAATTAACCAAGGGATAGGGAGAAATATTACAAACAATGATGATAGTGTGTAAGAAACCCCATATCAGCATTAAGTTCTCTTGTTACTGTGTCAAAGGGCAGTATCATTTTAAGTTCAAATGTTTTAAGAGCCATTCATTCGCCACATCTTCTGTCTTGTTTTTTTTACATCTCTGGAATCTTGGTTTATCAGCATTGCTTGTATTGAGGAAGAGAGAACTCTCGAAAGTTTGTCAAAACAGACATTCCAGAATCCACAGAACAATTCTTTATTTCTCTGAATTGGAAGGGTGCCTTGGTCTCCCGAACATACAAAAATATTACAGAGCAGCCTAATTAGGACAACTAATCAGTTGGAACTCAAACCTGACTGATAAGCAGTGGGTTGAATTGAAGAACCTTATCTGCTCTTCAAGAGAACTTAAAGATGTTCTCTGGCTCAGCAAAAGGTCTAGACCAAATTTCATTTATAACAACCCAATAATTACTTTCTCCTGTAACTTGTGGGATTCCCTTGAGCTCAGACTTAAATGAGACAATTCTTTCTCTCTTATCCAGCCTGTTGTTTGCCAACCCTTCCCGATTCCTCCCTTTCCTTACAGGTAACCAAACAGATGAACCTTTGGGCCCAGAAGGGGCTTTTCAGAGTGAACGATATTCTTTCGTTGGAAAGGATTCCTTCAAAGTCGTCATTTTATCCAATCTACCCAATCAGAACCTTCTTATAGTCTCACTCCATTCAAGAAGTGGTGTCTCCATCAATCCATCACTGAAGAAATAACCGAAATTCTTTATCACTCTCTGTGCCCTGTTATTGCCAATCCTGTAGCAGATAAATATATGACTGCTTGGGAAAAAGACTTAAATACCTATCTTGATCTAGACATCTGGTGTGACTGTGGCAACCTGTACTCCTGTGACAGACGGTGCAGCAGGTCTCCCTTGAACGAAAGGTTAAGCCCAGTCTGCTGTCTCTTTACCACGTCACCTACCTTAATTTTTGAGCAAAATATAAGGAAATATTTATGTCGCAATAGGGACAGTTTTTTGATATACTGTACCCCCCTCCCCCTACTCACATCCACCAGAGACCTCTATGGTTCATCTGCCCTGGGCCAGGCTGCTTCCATTTGCTACCTGACCCTTGCTGAGATGAGACCTTTGAAGCTTCCTAAATCCCAGACAAACTGGCACTGTTAGCTGGATGAATCATTAACCCTTTCTGGTCAGGATTCCCTCCTATTTTCAAATATTTGTTAGAGCCAGCCCTATGATTGGCTGAATATTACAAACCTCCCCAAACGCCCCTGATTGGTCCAAAAAAAACCATAGGGAATAATGGGGAAGAAAATGTTTTAAAAGCCGTGCCTGGCAGTTTGGCCTGTAGATTTACTTGAGGAAGCAATTTTTCTGGTCCCCAGAGAACGCGACCTCGTGTGCACGGTGCAAACCACGAGACGGCCCTCTATGTGGCTGGCCCCCGTCAATGCGCCATCGCACATGCACAAAGCGCAATGGCGCAACCACAATTTGGAAAGTCAAAATGTTTTACTTTTGGCGCGGCGGCCGAGCGATGCTCACGTCACGGCTGTGGTCCAGCCAATGAGAGTGAACCAGCTGCGTGACGTCATGGCCACACCCCCGCCACGCCTCCCCATCGCGAGTGATCTGAAGTCCTCAGATTGCTCGGGGGAAGGCCACGAGTGCCGCCAGCCGATCAGTTGCTCATGCATGCTCACTGAGGCCGTAGCCTTAGAAGACGTTCACCTCTGCAGCAATTCCCCCTGTCTCTGCACCAGCCTTTGGAACCTATCCACACCCACGGACTCTAACTGAACTTTGTAAGTCATAAGAACATTTCCACTACCCCTCCCCCTTTTATTTGGTATTACTTATTGTATGTTGTATTTTCTGTGTAGCCTCCTCTTTGCTTACTACTTACATAGTTACATAGTAGATGACGTTGAAAAAAGCAAGTTCAACCTATGCTTAATTTAGACAACACATACTTAATCCTACATCCGTACTTACAGTATATTGATCCAGAGGAAGGCAAACAAAAAAACCCAGTGAAATATCATTTAATGATATCTCATAGGGTGGAAAATAAATTCCTTCCTGATTGACTTGGCATTCAGATTACTCCCTGGGTCAACATCCTTCCCATGTTTACTTATTTGGTATGAATTCCACATTTTAACTGCCCTTACTCTAAATAACCCTTTCCTTTGTTGCTGGTGAAATATCCTTTCCTCCAACCTTAAGGGATGACCCTGTGTCGTTTGCACTACCCTTGGGATGAATAATTCTTTTGAAAGCTCCTTGTATTGTCCTTGAATATATTTGTATATAGTTATCATATCCCCTCTTAGACGCCTCTTTTCTAAAGTAAACAAATCTAATTTAGCTAGCCTCTCCTCATAAATCAGATTATCCATCCCCTTTATTAATTTTGTTGTTCTTCTCTGCACTTTCTCGATTTCCATAATGTATTTTCTAAGGAGTGGTGTCCAAAATTGCACTCCATATTCAAGGTATTATGTTTACTTCCCAACTATCCATTGCCCGTTAATGCAAGATAAGATCCTGTTTGACTTTGCAGCTACTGCATGACTTTGGGCACTATTGCTAAGCTTGCTGTCTACAAGCACTCCTAAATTCTTCTTCATCAAGGATTCTCCCAATTTGTGCCCATTTAATTTGTAAATTGCCTGTTTATTCTTGCATCCCAAATGCATAACCTTACATGTATCTGTATTAAACCTCATCTGCCATTTACCTGCCCAAGTTTCCAGTCTCTCCAAGTCCTTCTGGAGAGAAATTACATCCTGCTCTGATTCTACTACCTTACATAATTTTGTGTCATCAGCAAACTTTGCCCTCTATGCCAACTTCAAGGTCATTAATAAACAAGCTAAAAATCAGGGGTCCCTGTCCTGATCATTGAGGTACTCCACTCACAACTTTAGCCCAACTTGAAAAAGTAAAATGTATTACAACTCTCTTTTGTCTATCCTTCAACCAGTTTTCAATCCAGGTGCAAATATTTGTACTGAATCCAATGTACTTTATTTTGTACACTAACTTCTTGTGTGGAACCGTATCAAATGCCTTTGCAAAATCTAAGTACACCACATCAACTACATTACCCTTGTCTAAATACCTACTTACCTCCTCAAAGAAACTAATAAGGTTAGTTTGGCACGACCTATCCTTCATAAATCAATGCTGACTATTACTAATAATTTTGTTTTTCATTAGGTATTCCTGAATATTATCCCTGGTATACTGGTTGCTATAAGGGGTTAATTGTGATAAGGACTTAACTGTGTGGGGTCACTCAGCTTCTGCCTCTCCCTCTAGCTACCTTGTGATCTGTGATGTCAGCGTAAGGGTATAAAGCGCCACACCCTTGTTCCAGAAGCAGGTTCTTTAGAGTTCTGACTGAAGCCCTCATGTAAGTCCTGTAAATAAGTTGTAAGCGTGTCTAGTTTGCAGCTAGTTATGTGCTGTCACTATTTGCTATTTTAAAGTTTAGTAACGTGCTGTGTTCATTAGTAAGTGCCTAACTAGGTTCCTAGTGCCTAACATACGTTCAGGTTCCCCTCCCCCCACCCCCCCCACTGTAACCTGAACGTATGTTGAATCGGTCAATATAGAGCATTGCTGTCTTCATGTGAGATCTTTCCACTTTATTCTTTGCAACGGGCAACACAAGGTAAGTACCTCCTCTGGATACGACAGAAACAGAGTATGATCCCCCTAAAAGCTGATATTTTGCACAGTCTGTCGTGCTATCTGTGCATATCTATGTTAAGTGTTTCGGGGACTGCGTTCCATAAAAACACTGTGTTTTATCAAAGATCCTGGCATGAATTCTATTTCACACTTTCATCCACTGCCAGCCAGCACCAACCCAGCACCCTAGTAGAAAGACTGAGACACTGAGCATGTACTTTATGGTTGTATCTGATGTGACATCCTTCTGAGCTGGGTAGGAAGGTTACATGTGTACTGTACCTTTCTATAGCCCTTTTTTAATAGGGCTATTGTCCTGACTACTCACATGGTTTTTAGTGACTTGGTATATACTGAATGTTGTGTCATTTGGTTAGTGTGCTTACTGGGAATTCTGTGGCCCTGGCATTTACACTTGGGCCCCATTATTCCCAGTAATCCGTAAATAGCAGTATAGATAGATTGACTCCTTGTGTGAGTCAGGGATTACCAGGAGTGGGTGCGATTGTACCCTGTCTAAGAGCCGTGCTCTTGGAGTGGGTCTCCTCGTAGCCAGGTTGGTGGCAACGCTACTTCCTAGTGAGTTTAGACTAGATTGTTACTGTATGTGCCCTCTGATTCGTTAACTACGGGTGGTTCTTTCTTCGATGCGTGAACAGGAAGATCCGTCCCATCTTCCAGATGTCCTTCAGAAGGGACATGTGGAAGATGGGATGGATCCTCCAATCATTCGAACTAGGTGAAACGGGCCCACAAATCTAGGTTTCAGTTTAGGGTGGCAGCCCGCAATCTGCAGCTGTGGACAGCAAAAGCCGATCGTACTGAGGTGAAAGTCTGCGCTTCTTTTCTGTGTATATTTTATAGATCCACTTGGAGTTTAACAATTGCCAGACAACTTATTGTTTTACTTGGATCAGTTGGTGTGCCATGTCCCGTGCAGCAGGCATCCCCTTGGTAGTATTCAGCACTGGTAACGATACTAGGAGCTTCTTGGGATGCCTACCAGTAACGCAAAAAAAGGAGAGACACTGGTGCAGGTATGGACATGGTTATTATACGTAAACTCCGCCAACGGAAGGAGATTCTTCCACTTATCCTGTGTTCGGCTAATATAACTGGGGAGGTATTGTTTTTTTTTTTTTGTAAAATCTTTTTTATTGGAAATTCTGCAGACTTGTACATTCACTATATTTTTAACATGCATAATGTAGCAGATTCTTATACAGGTATCTCTATGTTCCATACAATATTCGTTTTGCATTATTTCCTTTTTATTTTTAATTTAGTAACACTTGACCCTTCAACTCAACTTGTAAACATTTAGCTGTACCATGTCAATCCGTTATTTCATTTTACCTTCAACTTCTTCCCTCTTCTTCCCTCTTTGCTTCGTCTGTTTTGGACTTCTGTCAGACTATATAAGTCATTCATATAAGGACTCTTCAATCCTACAGTATGTTTATACTCTCTTTGCCACTCCTGTTCAACCCATACACCTCTGTCTGATATCTTGAAGTATTTATTTCACTCGTCTTATGGTATCGTCCATAGTCCTGTTAGGTACCTTTCTACCCCCCAGGTCTCTGTTTTTTTTCTTCTTTTTCTTTTTAAATGGTGTGGTGTTCAGAATCTTATTGGGGGGATTCTGGTTCCTGGTTAGTGTGCGTGTTGCATACCATGTTGTGTGTTTAAAGTTTTCTTGGATTTTTGTCTTGTGTCATCTGACTGTGTAGCAATGAAACTTTCCCAGATTTGGAAGAATCGTTCCGCTTTTTTTTCTTTTTCCGTCATGGCTTCCACCCAGTCTAATATGAATATACCAAACATTTTTTCTCTCCACAGCTGCAGAGATGGGGTGGGGGGGAGGTATTGTTTAATGATCTGATTCACTCAATCGTTTTGCCCATCAGTCAGTGGATGAAATGCTGAGGACATACGGAGTTGAACTCCAATGCTGGAAGTAAGTGCTTTTCCGAAACGGGCCATAAACTGAGGTCCTCGATCAGTGACAATACTAACTGGTAGTCGATGAAGATGGTACATGTGATTCATAAACAGAAAAGCCAAAATTGGGGCAGAGGGAAAGTTGAGTAACCTATCGTAGAAAACATGCTTATAATAATCCAGATCACTGAATTACTTTGGGACAATGAAAGACTTGTGATGAGATCCATAGACATCCTTTGCGAGGACTTAGCTGGCACTGGAAAATGGCAAAGGATTCAGAAAGGCTTTTGTTGGGATGTCTGTATCTGAGCACATATTACACCGGGTTGTACATATTCTTCCACCTTATTCTTCATGTAAGGCCACTAAAACCAACACTGAAAGAGTTCAAGAGTATTTTGTACTCCAGGATAACCTGCTAATGGGGTGTCATGAAACCACTCCAGCAATTCTTCACGTTTCTTTTTTAAAGGTCCATAATCTTGATCTCCTAGGGTACATTCAGGATGATTTTTAAAGAACTGTAATTCTTTTAAATCGGTAGGCGTAACCTGCAATTGAGTTTCCCAGGCAGTCGAATCAATAGCTGCAATAACCTTCAGAAGAGTTAAAATAGGCAGTGATTCAGGGTGATGCCCATCGGAGGTGTGAAGACGGGACAAGGCATTGGCCTTCCCACATTTTGTTTTTGGTCAGTACGAGGTAACGTACAGAAAAATGCAATAAGTTGGACAATAACACATTGATACTTACCTTTGAGTTATCTTCTTACAATAAGCGTCTTACAGTAGGCAATCATATTCAATTTAATTAAATCTCTAAATGGGAACAAATGCACATCTGTTTTTATTTACCAAAACCATTTCACAATATATTTCTCTGAAGTGCCAATCAAGTGTCAGTCTATGGTTTTGTATATTGATATATATGGATATAGAGACACTGTAACTCGAGTTGCAAACTGCAAGGAGTCGGGGAACACATCCTTCCCTTTTTACCTGTCGCCACACAGACCTCCGCTCTGGCAACAGCGCGTGCGCTCACTCCAGCTCTGCTAACAGAGCACGTGCGCATGTGCAGCTCTTCAAGGTTGCTACGGAGCTTAGCTCCGCCCCCGGATGCACCGCGCGCTCACGTGATGTTGTGCACTGCTCCCCAGCTGCATGGCAAGTCCACTTGTCTCCTGCAGCCAATCCTTGCCTCCGCAGAGATCGCGCCTCTGCTCCGCCTTCCTTGCTACTGGTTCCTGTGTACTACAAATACCCTGCAGTTCCCTTCCTGCTTTGCTGAGCATAACTAGTTGTAGCCTTGTGCTCCTGTGGTTGTTGTGCCTTGCTATTGTCTTGTCTCTTTCACAGTTTGGATTATTTGTGTACTGACCCAGCTTTACTTCTGAACGCCTCTGGATATAGCCCCCAGCTTACCCTCGACTCTGTGTGCTTCTCCAACCCAGACCATGGCTATACGGACTTCTACGAGTCTGACCTCTCCAACCCCTGACCACGGCTTAACGGACTTTGACAATTCTGACCTCTCCATCCCAAGACCTTGGCAAGTATCAGGACTAACCCGCTCTCTCCAACCCAGACCCGGCTATGTTGACAATCCGCCTGCCAGGCACGCTTCCGCTGCTGTGGGTGCGTCGTTCTATACTTCCCCACCTCAGTACCGGGGTCCTGTCTTGCTCGTGGGCAGCGCAAGCGTTACACAAACATAGTGAGAAAATCTTCTCTCTTTAGTATTTAGATGCCTCCGTTATTATTTACATTATTAGCTGTTGCGCTATTGGCCACAACTATAGTGTCATCAGCAAGTATCTACCAATCCATATTAAGGCAGATAGAACACCACTAACACTCCCATATGGATCGGAGATAAAAGGAAGACGCCATAACCTTATCCCACACTCCTCCCCATACGAAGTGAACATCTGTTCACGAAACGTGCGTAGGGACTCGGATATGACGTCACGCTGGTGGCGCCACACGTGGGGCAGCAGTATCATGTGAATCAGGTCGTATGGTTAAGTAACTGCATGAAATTTGGTAGTCTCAAGAGATACTTTCTACTTGATACAATATTAAGTGCTACATTTGTTTCCACATGTTTCTATTTGCTGAGCTAATGCCTTACAATTATGTGCTGACTTGAATAAGTATAAGTCTAGTAATTGTATGCCGATCTACTTAACTGCAAGTGTATAAGCTACAAAAGATCCTGACACACAGTGATGTTTTTTTACAACAATAATCTGCTGAATATTTTAATCACTAAGATAATGCCAAATAATTATATGCTGATTTACCAGAATGTAAGCGTAGCAATGTGGTGCTGACTTACTAAAGCATAAATGTATGAACAATTAACATTTTGATGCATAGAGACTAATACATTTTATATGCTATAGGCAGAACAAAGAATGTATCAGTATTTCAACTGACTGTTTGATACAGTGTACCTAGCTAACACTGTGAGAAAATATATATATACTTTTGCAGTGGTCTTTGTGATTTCTACACCAAGTAGCTAAAGACCGATTTATGTGATTGGCATCAAATTAAATCTAGGGGCATTTGTGACATATACATCTGGTGTTTAACTACAGATTTATATAGGGCGTTTTTGTATTCAATTACTGTTGAGACTAGCAGTTACCAGCTAATTCTAGGACATTGTACCTAAGTTATATAGCTCTCTATTAAGTTATTTCAATAATAGCTATACCTGATATTCCATCACAGTTGTTTTTATTGCACAGTATTATAACACTGCCCTATAGAACTGTTATAATAATAATAATAATAATAATAATAATAATAGTATCAATACATGATACTAGCTTCCAACTATTTGACCTAAACTACACTATTTGTGATGTATACTAGTGGTCAATAGCTGAGATATTCTCCTCCTTGAGGATTTTAAACTTAATTTTTAAATAATCACTGTAAATGAATCACAAGCGTCGTTGTTAAAGATAAATAACACTTTATTATTTTTTTCATTATTCCCTTTTAAGTTAGTGGTACATATGAGGAGCGCTGGTTAACAAAAACTAGTAAACACCAAAAATTAACAGATAATATCACTAAATAATAAGATGGAATGTAAGGTATTGCTATAATAAATACTCACACGGCCATGTGTGAGTACACATAAAAATACTGGTTCCTTTTTGGGGTCCTTGTCCCAATGTTCTCCGCAGTCAGCTATTGACACACTCTGGATGTTTATCTTTGTGCACAGCCTCCCTCGCGGTCGCACCCTCCCGCCAGGAACAGCAGACAGCGATGGAATATGGAATATATTAAAAGCACGTATTTATTAAATGACAACAGAATAATAAGAGAACTCTCATGTAGGTCCTCATGCCATGGCTACAGAACTCTTCCGGCACAACGCAGTGCCTCTTTGCTTCTGCTCCCGCATCCGGTACAATCGCTTGAACGCAGATGGCACGCAGCACTTGCCGAGAGTACGGCGGTCATCTTGGGACAAAAACAACACACTTGATAGAGCTACGCGTTTCGCTGTCACAGCAGCTTCCTCAGGCTCTTTAATAGTGTGCATGATCCTCATAGGTTTATATACCCTCTGAAGGGTTTCAGCAATTTACCTAGCCTTTGAACAGTCAATTTTACCAACAATTGTAGTATACTACTAGGTTATATAGTATTTAGGAAGGCCAAAACTATCAAAGACTCATTGGCCCCTAGTGCTCTGTAAAAGAATGTAATTAAAATATATACTCAAGGCAATTTTTTACTAGGCCAGTTGGAAACTATGCTTGTGGCAAATGTGTAGTTATATGTAAATATAACTTGGACTTTACCATGTAAATATATGAAAAATGACAAGAATATATGTGACTGTAGACGGACGTTCACAGAGGTACACAATTTGGAGACGTTTATAAGGTGAAATTATAATAAGGCTTTATAGTGCCTTTTCCTTTTCATCAGGAAATCATCCAAACACAGGGGGGGGGGGGGAAACAAAGCTTCCATTCACTTGGGAGTATTTCTAGTGAAATCCTATGCAATTAGTTCACATCTCCATTAGTTAAGCATTTCTCCCAACCCCAAACATATAGCATGAAATAAGCAGATATTAGCAGTCTCTTAAGAATAAAAGTCTTATCTGTTTCTTGGAGGGAAAATCTTCTCACTTCCTGGTTCAGCTTCAGGTGTAGTAGTTTTCCCTGTGTCTTGAAATCAGCTCTGTTGTGCAGAGCTCAAGACTGATCAGCTCCAGAGATCTGGGTTTATTTTGGTCAGTCTCTCCTGGGACTCAAGAACCTCTGCTCTGTCTCTCCAAACGTCAGCTCTCAGTCAGAGCTAAAGAGAGTCACTTCCTGTCTCAAAGGCAGGCTTGTGTAAGCAATCTAATCATGCAGGTGGTGTTTAGTAATTAACTACCACACTGCTAGATTAAAGGCACATTACTGAACAGGGATAAGTCCCCTGTTACATACCTCCCCTGTTTGTGGGAAGCTCGGGCTTACCACGGCCAAAGCCTATCCTTCCACTCTCATTCGAGATCTTTCTGTGACTTGAATGAGAGTGGATGGAGAGTGGATGGAGGAAGAGAACCCTCTGTCCCGCTGGGATTGGAGCCCTTTCTCCAGTTTATTTTTGTCTCCTCGTGAAGATGCTTGAGATCAGCTCTCCTCAGTCACTCGAGGAGGACTTTTTCCACGTAAAATCTTTTTATCGCGTGCGCGGTCTTGAGATTTCTGTTGCGTTGGGCACTCCTCTTTTTGTAGACAAAGTGTATGGCAACAGTTGTAGAGCAGTTAGGACTAGCCCTTAGAGTTTTCTGCTCTTGAAGTGGTCTTTCTGCAGCTTCTCCACACCATGGAGTCGCCAGTTCAGCTTCTTCAGCTAAGGATTCTTCTGGCTTTGATTCTGCACGCCTACCTCTGTTTGTTGCCTGTTGGGCAGCTGTAGGTTTGGCTAGTGCTTTCTTTGGTGGCTCAAACTTCGTAATTTTGTTTTGAAGTTGCGTGGAGTCCCCAACTCTCACTGTACCCTTGTCCTTACGGGCAATAGTTACTGTGGGATACTGGTGCTTGGGCAGAGCCAATACCTTTTTCCGTATTGGAGGAATCTGTATCAGAGTCTCCTTCATATTCTGGAGCTCTGTAATTTTTGTCGTCAAGGTTGCCGCTGCGTCTGTTTTCTCTTTGGTGTACTGACTCAAGGGAATGGAACAGTCTCTCTGTCTCTCCAGCTCTTGCTCCAGTTTCTGAGCCTTCTCACGCTCCCTCTCATACAGAGTCACCTGGTATCAAAGCTCCGCTTCCAACGATGCTCTGAAGACATGCAGTGTGGCGCTTGTACCTCTTTAGCAGCCTGCAGTTTTTCTTCCTGTAGCGTTTGCTGCTTCTCCTCAGCATACTGGAGGTGTGTACGCAGACCTTGCAGTTGGTTCTGCAGTCGGTGCTCTGCGTCAAACTTTTCCTTGACTTCTTCTGTCAACTGAAAATTTTCTTCTTTCAGTTTTAAGTTTTCTCTTTTTAATCTTGAATTTTCTCCTTTTTCAGTCTCTGTATTCTTCAGGGCCTCTTTGCAGTCGTCCTTCCATTTACGCACATCTGCTTTGAGAATGACAATCTCCTGGCGTGAGACTTCCTTCTCTAGGTTGAGGGTCTGAAGCTCCTTCTGAGAGACTTTGAGATCTGTTTCAAGATTACCAATAGTTTCTTTAGCAATGTCCAGCTCCTCAGTGAGACTGTGTAGTTCCTTTCTGGAAACTTCCAGGTCTGTGCGGCAGCTGTTGGTCTCATGATGTGAGGCATCCAGTGCTCTGCGGAGTGTCTGAACCTCTTTCTGAGATACGTCCACCTCTATCCGGACACTGTTGACCTCCTGTTGTGAGGCATTCAGCTCTATGCGAAGAGTGTGAACCTCTAGCTGGAAGACTGTCATCTGCTTCAGTGCCTCCTCATACTTCCGCTTTAGCGTAGCCACCATTTTATCAGATTGGCTCTGCTTTTCATCCATGGCGGAGATAGTAGCCTTTGCAGTATCTAGCTCAGTCTTGAGATCCTCCAATTCGGTCTTGGCCGCAGAGTAAATTGCGAGCACAGTCTTCTGTAGCTCAGCATTATTTTTTCTCTCCCTTTCCAATTCTTCACAGAGTAGATCACAGTCATGCCTGGCAGCTTGCAGTACATCTTCAGGGCTGGTCAAGGGATCGTCACTCACTGGCTCCGACTCCACTTCCCTGGGATGGTTGGCTGAGGGTTCCTCACTGTTGGCACCGGACAGACACTTCTTTGGGGTACACGACTTCTGCCTTGGGCCCTCTGGATATTCGGTTACCCGCGGGACGAATTCTCCATTTTCTCTAGGCTGCAGGGCAACTCGGTCCCCCTTTTCCTCCACAGGATCTGCGGACGTGTCTGTTCCTTCCACAGTAAGTGAAGAACTGCTTTTCTTTTTCTTTTTCCGCCTTTTTGATTTGGATGACACCGTCCCTTCAGGGATATTGGGGTCTCCATCTTCATTTGAAATTTTAGCAGCTTCATTATATACGCCAGGCTTTTCTTGCAGTTGCTTTAGCTGACAGAAATATTGGGTGATCTGCTGCTCCCGCTCTGTCTCCTGTTGATCATATTCGTCATCAAAGGGAGCGGTCTTTTCTGTTCGTGCCGAGTTCAGGCACCCCCACCATTCTTGGGGTGTTTTGTGGGTGTGACTCGGTTCGGGTTCCCCGTAGGAGACGTCTTCCTCTTTATTCTCCATTTTTTCTAGGCTGCAGGGCAATTCGGTCCCCCTTTTCCTCCACAGGATCTGCGGACGTATCTGTTACTTCCACGGTAAGTGAAGAACCACTTTTCTTTTTCTACCTTTTTGATTTGGATGACACCGTCCCTTCAGGGATATTGGGGTCTCCATCTTCGTTTGAAATTTTAGCAGCTTCATTATATACGCCAGGCTTTTCTTGCAGCTGCTTTAGCTGACAGAGATATTCGGTGATCCACTGCTCCCGCTCTTTCTCCTGCTGATCATATTGGTCATCAAAGGGAGCGGTCTTTTCTGTTCGTGCCGAGTTCAGGCACCCCCACCATTCTTGGGGTGTTTTGTGGGTGTGACTCGGTTCGGGTTCCCCGTAAGAGATGTCTTCCTCTTTATTGGACTGGAAGGGCCACTCCTCCGTGGGGTAGGGTTCATTACAGGAACGCTGCATCTTGTCCTCCATTTTTAGGCTATCAGGTGTAATTTTCTTCCTGACCTCAGGAGGCGCTATTGCAGCTGTTGCCACTGTATTTGCTAGACCCCCAATTGTGGTAGTCCTACATATGGGCATATTTTGCTTGTAGAGGTCGTAGCTCTCACAGGCATCTCTGTAGACTTTTCTTTCTTGGATTTTTTTTTTTCAATATCAGCAGTACTGTGCATGCATTTTCTTTTATCAGGTATACAAGATGTGCAGTTGCTAGGTAAAAAAGTCTATTTGCTTTACACCATTTTCTTGCAGGGTGCAATCTCCCCGCTTCAGCAACAGAATTTGGTTTTCTGCCTGAGTTCAGTAATTTTCAGTCTCATCTTTGGGTATTATGGCATTCACACTTCACACTTTGGGTGTCTGTTTTTGTTCCCAAGATATATATAGGCAGACTTTTTTACTTGCAGAAAAAAAACATTCTTTGCAGTGGACTATTTCTTTCATTCCCGGCAGGGTGACTCAACATTCAGCAATTGGTTTTGAAAAAACCTTTTACACAGTTCAGAAATCACTTTTTCCCCCTATAGGGCAATTTTACACTCAGCATTGGTTTGCTAAAAATTCCCCTGCTTCAGCACAGTCTTGTATCAATTTTCATACTTTTCTGCATATACTCCATTCACAGCTGGTAGTCTTATGCGGTGTGGCAACCTCTATCTGCAAAATCAGTACCACTCGTGGGTCCCCATCTGTATTCACTGCTTCAGCGAAACTTTTGAAAACAACAAACACCTATCCCTTTCCAAGGGCTGACTCACTTCTTGAACCCTGACTATGGCTGAAAGGCAAAGACCCCTATTTCAATGACCATATTACACTTTGTGATAGACAAAATAAGGTTTAGCTACTTCAGCAGTCTCTTCTGGGTTTTGTAAGTTTCAGTGGTGTGTATCCCTTTAATTCCGATCTCTGCTGCATGAGGTTTTTTTTTTCTCAGACTGTTTGTAGGCAAAAAGCATAAAAAAAAATTTCACACAAAAATCTCCGGTCCTTTTTAACTACAAAGACACCTCTTATCCCACTTCTGACACCATATGTAGACGGACGTTCACAGAGGTACACAATTTGGAGACGTTTATAAGGTGAAATTATAATAAGGCTTTATTGTGCCTTTTCCTTTTCATCAGGAAATCATCCAAACAGAGGGGGGGGAACAAAGCTTCCATTCACTTGGGAGTATTCCTAGTGAAATCCTATGCAATTAGTTCACATCTCCATTAGTTAAGCATTTCTCCCAATCCCAAACATATAGCATGAAATAAGCAGATATTAGCAGTCTCTTAAGAATAAAAGTCTTATCTGTTTCTTGGAGGGAAAATCTTCTCACTTCCTGGTTCAGCTTCAGGTGTAGTAGTTTTCCCTGTGTCTTGAAATCAGCTCTGTTGTGCAGAGCTCAAGACTGGTCAGCTTCAGAGATCTGGGTTTCTTTTGGTCAGTCTCTCCTGGGACTCGAGAACCTCTACTTTGTCTCTCCAAAGGTCAGCTCTCAGTCAGAGCTAAAGAGAGTCACTTCCTGTCTCAAAGGCAGGCTTTTGTAAGCAATCTAATCAGGCAGGTGGTGTTTAGTAATTAACTACCACACTGCTAGATTAAAGGCACATTACTGAACAGGGATAAGTCCCCTGTTGCAGTGACAAAATTGGGAACTTGCACAAGATCAATTGTCTCATCAATTGTCTAACAACATTTGTTATATATGTTATAGACCAGTGGTTCCCAAACTTTTTCCGCTCAAGGCTCCCCAAGGCGATCAGGATTTTTTCAAGGCTCCCCAAGGCGATCAGGATTTTTCCGCGGCACCCAAAGTAAAAACAAAGTTGTATATACATACCTAACAGTTGCAGTGCTCAGTTGGTGTCTCTCTCAGACACACTCTCTCTTTCTCAGACACACTATCTCTCAGACACACTCACACACACACACTCTCTCGCTCTCTGACACACTCACACACACTCTCTCTCTCTGACACACTCACACACACTCTCTCTCTGACACACTCCCACACACACTCTCTCTCTGACACTCACACACTCTCTGACACACTCACACACACATTCTCTCTCTGACACACTCACGCACAGTCTCTATCTCTCACACACAGTCTCTCTCTCTCACACAGTCTCTCTCTCTCACACACACACTCTCTCTCTCACACACACACTCTCTCTCTCACACACTCTCTCTCTCTCACACACACTCTCTCTCTCACACACACTCTCTCTCTCACACACACTCTCTCTCTCACACACACTCTCTCACACACACTCTCTCGCTCTCACACACACTCTCTCGCTCTCTCTCACACTCTCTCGCTCTCTCTCACACACACTCTCACCCTCTCACAGACTCTCACCCTCTCACAGACTCTCACCCTCTCACAGACTCTCACCCTCTCACAGACTCTCACCCTCTCACAGACTCTCACCCTCTCACAGACTCTCACCCTCTCACAGACTCTCACCCTCTCACAGACTCTCACCCTCTCACAGACTCACCCTCTCACAGACTCACCCTCTCACAGACTCACCCTCTCAGACACTCTCACCCTCTCAGACACTCTCACCCTCTCAGACACTCTCACCCTCTCAGACACTCTCACCCTCTCAGACACTCTCACCCTCTCAGACACTCTCACCCTCTCAGACACTCTCACCCTCTCAGACACTCTCACCCTCTCAGACACTCTCACCCTCTCAGACACTCTCACCCTCTCAGACACTCTCACCCTCTCAGACACTCTCACCCTCTCAAACACTCTCACCCTCTCAGACACTCTCACCCTCTCACAGACACTCTCACCCTCTCACAGACACTCTCACCCTCTCACAGACACTCTCACCCTCTCACAGACACTCTCACCCTCTCACAGACACTCTCACCCTCTCACAGACACTCTCACCCTCTCACAGACACTCTCACCCTCTCACAGACACTCTCATCCTCTCACAGACACTCTCACCCTTTCACAGACACTCTCACCCTCTCACAGACACTCTCATCCTCTCACAGACTCTCACCCTCTCACAGACACTCTCTCTCACAGACACTCTCTCTCTCACAGACACTCTCTCTCTCTCACAGACACTCTCACCCTCTCACAGACACTCTCACCCTCTCACAGACACTCTCACCCTCTCACAGACACTCTCACCCTCTCACAGACACTCTCACCCTCTCACAGACACTCTCACCCTCTCACAGACACTCTCATCCTCTCACAGACACTCTCACCCTCTCACAGACACTCTCACCCTCTCACAGACACTCTCACCCTCTCACAGACACTCTCACCCTCTCACAGACACTCTCAACCTCTCACAGACACTCTCACCCTCTCACAGACACTCTCACCCTTTCACAGACACTCTCACCCTCTCACAGACACTCTCATCCTCTCACAGACTCTCACCCTCTCACAGACACTCTCTCTCACAGACACTCTCTCTCTCACATACACTCTCTCACACACACACAAATTACCCCCACACCCCCAATACATTTAAAAATTACCCCCACACCCCCAATACATTTAAAAATGATCCCCACACCCCCAATACATTTAAAAATGACCCCCACTACATTTAAAAATTACCCCCACACCCCCAATACATTTAAAAATTACCCCCACACCCCCAATACATTTAAAAATTACCCCCACACCCCCAATACATTTAAAAATTACCCTCCTTGGGGATGATGGTCAGGCCGGTGGCTTGCGGGGGGGGGGGGGGGGGGGCGGGACGGTGGGGGACGGCGGCATGCTGGTGATGCGGGGGGCAATTGTGCGGGGGGGCAATTGTGCGGGGGGGGGCAGACGGCCCAGTGCTGCATGGGACGGCAGCAGCGTGGGGTGGCTGAACGGCTCGGTCCCTGCACGGGGTGAGGGGAGGGGGGTTCAGTGCTGCGGGGGCCTTTGTGGGGAGGGCAGGTGTGCTGCGGGGGGGAGGGTGATGATGCGCCGATGCTGCCGGGGGGTGGCGGTTTTGGCCGGGGGGGTGGGGTGTTAGTGCTGCTGGGAGACATGTCTCCCAGTGCTGCTCCTCCAGCACGCGCAGGGAGAGCCGGCGCCGGGTTCAGCGTTTTTTAGTTTAAATTTGCTGGCCCTTGTTTCCCGCTGCTGGCGGCCCTGGCGCACAGTTTGGGAAACACTGATATATAGGGTAAATAAGATATCCAGATCCAGAGTGAGAGACAGAGAGAGTGTGGGGGAGAGAGACAGAGAGAGTGTAGGGGAGAGAGACAGAGAGAGTGTGGGGGAGAGAGACAGAGAGAGTGTAGGGGAGAGAGACAGAGAGAGTGTGGGGGAGAGAGACAGAGAGAGTGTGGGGGAGAGAGACAGAGAGAGTGTGGGGGAGAGAGACAGAGAGAGTGTGGGGGAGAGACAGAGAGAGTGTGGGGGAGAGAGACAGGGAGAGTGTGGGGGAGAGAGACAGAGAGAGTGTGGGGGAGAGAGACAGAGAGAGTGTGGGGGGAGAGAGACAGAGAGTGTGGGGGAGAGAGACAGAGAGAGTGTGGGGGAGAGAGACAGAGAGAGTGTGGGGGAGAGAGACAGAGAGAGTGTGGGGGAGAGACAGAGAGAGTGTGGGGGAGAGAGACAGAGAGAGTGTGGGGGAGAGACAGAGAGAGTGTGGGGGAGAGAGACAGAGAGTGTGTGGGGGAGAGACAGAGAGAGTGTGGGGGGGAGAGACAGAGTGTGTGGGGGAGAGAGACAGAGAGAGTGTGGGGGAGAGAGACAGAGAGAGTGTGGGGGAGAGAGACAGAGAGAGTGTGGGGGAGAGAGACAGAGAGAGTGTGGGGGAGAGAGACAGAGAGAGTGTGGGGGAGAGAGACAGAGAGTGTGGGGGAGAGAGACAGAGAGAGTGTGGGGGAGAGAGACAGAGAGAGTGTGGGGGAGAGAGACAGAGAGAGTGTGGGGGAGAGAGACAGACAGAGTGTAGGGAAGAGAGACAGACAGAGTGTAGGGGAGAGAGACAGACAGAGTGTAGGTGAGAGAGACAGACAGAGTGTAGGGGAGAGAGACAGACAGAGTGTAGGGGAGAGAGACAGACAGAGTGTAGGGGAGAGAGACAGAGTGTAGGGGAGAGAGACAGACAGAGTGTAGGGGAGAGAGACAGACAAAGGAGAGAGACAGGGAGGGGAGAGAGACAGGGAGGGGAGAGAGGAGATAGGGGGGGGCTGACTGATGGGGGGGAACTGGGTGAGGAGATGGTGACTGACTGGGTGACTTTGACTGACTAGGTGGGGGTGTGACTGATTGGGGGGTACCTCTGGTGTCACACACACACACTCCCATATACACACACACACACACACCCATATACACACACACACACCCATACACACACACACACACACACACACACACACACACACACACACACCTATATATACACACACACACACACCCATATACACACACACACACACACCCATATACACACACACACCCATATACACACACACACACACCCCCATATACACACACACAGTTTCTCTCCCATATATACATACACACACACAGTCTCTCACTCTACACAGATGGGGGGGGGGTCGGAACAGAGGAAAGGCCGCGACCAGCACCACCACCCGCTCCCCCCCCCTCCTCCCACACAGGCAGTGGGAGCGCCGGGGACAGCGATGGGGAGAAGAAACCCCCCGCTACCACCTCCATGCAGGCAGCGGGAGCACCGGGCACGTGTAGGGATCAGAGGTAAGCGGGGACCTGAGGGACATCCCTGCTCCCATCTCCTGCCCCACGGGCTGTCACGCGCTGACAGGGGGAAGTGGGAACTCGAGGGACATCCCCGCTCCCATCTCATGCCCCGCGGGCTGTCACGCGGTGACAGGGGGAAGCGGGAACCCGAGGGACATCCCCGTTCCCATCTCCTGCCCCGCGGGCTGTCACGCGCTGACGGGGGGTGGGGTGTTAGTGCTGCTGGGAGACATGTCTCCCGGTGCTGCTCCTCCAGCGCGCGCAGGGAGAGCCGGCTCCGGGTTCAGCGTTTTTGTTTTTTAAATTTGCTGGCCCTTGTTTCCCGCTGCTGGCGGCCCTGATCGCGGCGCCCCTCTAGCCAAGCCACGGCACGCACAGTTTGGGAAACACTGTTCTAGCACCATAGACTCACTCACAGTTCCGGTCCTGGTCTTGCGGATCAGTGAGGTTCCAGCTTGAAGGAAAAGAGCCGTGCGGGGGAACAGGACCAGCTACTGGACGGAGAAGAGGAACCCCGACGAGCCGGTAACCAGCAGAGGCCAAAAAAGAAGAATTACAACATGGAGCGTTATGGGAGGGTGGGTGAAGGAAAGAAGCGGGTCCCAGTGGGGAGAGGCAGCCCAAGGAGCGAAGGTCATAGACGCAGCGGGCCACTTCCCTCCTACCTCTGAATGGGCGCTACGGTTTGGGTCCCATATAACACTGCCCCTGAAGGGATGGAAGTGGACTGGAGCGTGTGTGTGGGTAGAGGGGGGGTGATGGGAGCGGGGGGGGGGGGATCAGGAGATGCATCGATGGCAAGTGGTGCTATTGGATATATTTTTGGTATCTGCAATATATTTCCAACATCTGTATGTATGGGATTACTACCATTATATTTTTCTTTAGAATATTTCTAAAGTGTACAGTGCATCTTTTAGATACGCCCTGAGTAACCTTAGGCTAAGGCCATACAGCATTCGCCCACGCGGCGGCGTGCGAAGTCAGTGACGCACAGCGGGTGCATTTTCTGTCCATGGTAGATGCGCTGTGGGGGCGTCACGCAGCTGGTTCGCCCTCATACGGGGGAACCGCTCACGTGACCTGGCTGTCGCGCTGAGAAATCAGTTTCAACTGATTTCTCGCGCAACGCGCGCCCCCTCCTCCTGCCACCCGCGCGGTCTATGGGCGCGATCAATGCCTTTAGGCAATGTGATCCCACCCTGTCCGCGCGGTCTGCAGCAGTATGAACCTGCCCTTAGAGTGCCCGCAACGCTATTTGACCATTTACTCACTTAATGCACGGGGTTCTTTCTGTCACTGAGTGCTCCAAAATTAGAATACTGAAAGAGCAACACAAAGGAAGCTTTTGACATTTGGACAGTGAAAACGGGACTTGAGAACAGTAGTGTTTTATAACCTTCTTCCTGTTTTTACAGAATTATACAGAATGTACATTTGGTAATGTCCGGTATGTTTCACATGGTTCTATTCTCTTAGCTCTATGTTACGTCTCTTAGCTCTATGTTGCGTCTCTTGAGTCTGTCAAAGAACCCTTAATCTGCGATATGTATTGAGAAAGAGGTGTCTAGAGGGCAGCAGGACGGAACCTACCCCAAGGTTTCATTTTAATTAGTATTTGGCTAGGTGGTGGTTTATAGGATAAGTTAATAGACATGTATACAAATATATAAATAAATATACAAGTTCAACCTATGCTAAATTTAGACAACAGATACTTTATCCTATATCTATACTTACTTATTGATGCAGAGGAAAGCAAACAAAAAACCGCAGTGTTATATCATCCAATGATATCTCATAAGGGGAAAAATAAATTCCTTTCTGACTCTAAGAATTGGCAATCGGATTAATCCCTGGATCAACATCCTTCCCATGTATACTTATTTGGTATATCCCTGTATACCTTTCCTTTCTAAAAAGATGTCCAACCTTTTTCTGAACAAATCTATTGTATCTGCCATCACAGTCTCCATGGGTAAGGAATTTCACATTTTAACTGCCCTTACTGTAAAGAACTGTAGCCCCGAGGTAAATTTGAAATCCCTGGCCCCTCTCCGCGAGTGCCGTGCGGTAGCGGGTGCCGCCGGAGGCTGCGACGGACCCGCCGGCACTTCGCGAGGGTGGGGGCCAGAGCAGGGAGCAGCTTGTGGTGTTCAGGCGCAGGCCGGTTGCCGGGGACGCGATCGGGCCGTTGCTAGGGCCGCGATCGCGTTGCCACCGGCTCGGCGGCTTGAGGAGAGGGCGCCACCATTGCGCGTAGGTTCGCGCATGCGCAGAGACCGGAGAGCGCGCGATAGGATCCCCAGTGCAGGGAGAGATCGCGCGAGAGTAGGGAAGAGGGTAGTGAGGTTGCGGCGGCCATTAGGGGTTCGCGCATGCGCGGGAGAAGCGCGCACGCGGCCCCAGTGTTTAGACAGCCCCCTGGGAACTACAATTCCCAGGAGGCTTAGGGAAACAGGCATCAGGTGCCTGAGTGTGGCCAATAGGGCTGGAGGAAGCTCAGCCCGGGAATATAGATACATTTCCCGGGCTTTGCATGCGTCAGTCAGGCAGAGGAGAAGGAAGGAGTAGGAAGGGTGCAGGGAGCGCGTGGCTCCTGCATCAGGTAAGGATTCTCCCTAGATCCCCAGGCAGGCCCCAATTCCCGGTAAGGGCAGGGGGTAACTGAAGAGGGACGGCCATAGCTAGGGAGGTGACCCTTAGGTGAGGAAGGTGCAAGTTTGCAAGTGCCACAGCGGAGAGGGCTGTGGGCACTGGCAAAGAGGCACAGTGTGCAAGCAGTGGATTTGCTGCGGGATCCAGGTGGCTGTGTGTGATTGCAGCTGTCTGTGTGTGTTGTCGCTGCATGTGCTGAGCGCAGTGCGTGCAGTGTGTGCGAAGCGTGTGTGAATCCCTGCAGGCTGACAGTGTGAGCTGTGTGTCGGCTGCAGGTGAGTTAGGCTGTTAGGATTAGCCAGATACAGATAGGACTGGGTAGCTAGGGGAGGGGGCAGGTTATGGTTCTACAGGCCCTAGGAGTTCTCCTCAAGCCATCCCAGGTTGCGGTTCATCAGGGACAGGCCCTAGGTTAGGGTTGCTGTCACTCTAGGAGTAGTTAGTGATAGGAAGGGATAGCGGCGGTTGCTGTTCCCATGCGGTTGGTGTTGCCGTGATCCGGTTGCAGTTCCCGTGGAGCGGTGGGACCCTCGTTGGGGTCTACCGGCAGAAGTACCTGGAAAGGATCAGACGGACGTCTGACCCTTTTAGAAGAGAGTTGCGGTCCCGAGCATCGGAGTGCTCGGAAGGTACCTCTGAAGTATATAAGTGCACCAACTGGGCCCTAGCTTAATTTAGTGACTGCGCAGTCACCCACGACCTTCCGTAGGATTACGGGACATTGGGTGTGGGGGATCACAGGACACTGGGTGGGGAACACCAGACATTGGGCTGAGGTGATGCGGATAGAGCATCTGGTTATGTTATGTGATGTTATGTAATGAGTTATATGTGTGTGTTAAGTAAAGTGTTAGTTATTGGTTTATCATCTACGTGTGTTATTGTATTTCTTATCCAGGGCTATCTTTCATAACGGGGGATCCTGGGTAAGTGGAGGCGCTGCACCAGGTAATGGTAAGGGTTTCCCCAGGCTCCCAGCTAGCGGAGGCTCAGATCTCCTGGAGCCACAGGTGTTATGCAGTTACCAGTAATCCCTTAGAGCAGGTGTGTTGCAGGGAAAGGGACCGGTTAGACCACGAGGGGCCAATGTGAGATTGGGTGGGTCGGCCGGTTCACAAAAAGGGTTACAGAACCATTTCCTTTGTTGCTGGTGAAATCTCCTTTCCTTCAAAATAAAGTGATGTGAAGAAACAAGAAATGCAACAATGTGCAAGTGGTCGGCGCAGTGATATAAACAAATATTCGTGCCTTTTAAATATGTATATATCTAAATATAACAATAAAAAATAAGTGCATAATTAAATGGTGAAAGTGAAAATATTAAATAAGGATTGCAGCTCTAAACCCTTCAAATGGATGGTCTGTCGAATCCACTTCAAACGTTGAAGTCTCAGAGTGCAGGGGAGCGCAGGTTCAATATGAAATAGAAGAAGGATATAACATAGTGCAAATAGAGTATATAATAGTGAGATGTGTTCAACACTAGGTCAATTGGAGACTCACGTGGTGTCAATCAAATACGGGCGTTTCAGAGATCAGTGGCAGTAGGCTTGACTCTGGTATGTGATGTGAAAACCTCAATCGAGTATGATGATACAGGATGTCACTCATGGAATTTCACCAGTCAGGGTATAGAAGAAAAAAGCATCCATAGCGTAATCCAATAAAAATTAAATTTATAGAAACAATAAAATGAACACTTACACAGTGTCATAAGAATACAGACACATAAAATGCTGATGTCATCAGATTCGGTTACTCCCCGCTTCCTCCGTCACGACTTCTCTGTCTCAGCTCCACACTATCCGAATCAATCGTCTGTGGGGCTGCAGGTCAGTGTCCTGATGGTAGGAGGGTCTTTGGAGCGAGCTCTCACGTTCACGAAACAGCCCGACACAATGCTAAGGGGGAGCGGTCTGGAGATCTCTGGAGTCCTCTGATGACGTCACGGGAGCGACTCTACGCGTTTCACTGGGCGTGTAGCTTCGTCAGGAGTCAAGATGAAACGCGCCCAGTGAAACGTGTAGAGTCGCTCCCGTGACGTCATCAGAGGACTCCAGAGATCTCCAGACCGCTCCCCCTTAGCATTGTGTCGGGCTGTTTCGTGAACGTGAGAGCTCGCTCCAAAGACCCTCCTACCATCAGGACACTGACCTGCAGCCCCACAGACGATTGATTCGGATAGTGTGGAGCTGAGACAGAGAGGTCGGTGACGGAGGAAGCACTAAACATGGACGCGGCCTTATACGCCTCTTTTCTAATGTAAATAAATCTAATTTAGCTAGACTCTCCCCATAAGTTAGATTGTCCACCCCCTTTATTAATTTAATGGCTCTTCTCTGCACTCTCTCGAGTTCCAGAATGTATTTTCTAAGGAGTGGTGTCCAAAATTGTACTCCATATTCAAGGTGTGGTCTTACTAATGCTTTGTAAAGTGGCATAATTATGTTTACTTCCCTTCCATCTATTGCCCATTTAATACAAGATAAGATCTTGTTTGTCTTTGCAGCTACTGCATGACTTTGAGCACTATTGCTAAGCCTGCTGTCTACAAGCACTCCTAAATCCTTCTCCATCAAGGATTCCCCCAATTTATCCCCATTTAATTTGTAAGTCGCCAGTTTATTCTTGCATCCCAAATGCATAACCATACATTTATCAGTATTAAACCTCATCTGCCATTTACCTGCCCACGTTTCCAGTCTCTCCAAGTCCTTCTGAAGAGAAATTACATCCTGCTCTGATTCTACTACCTTACACAATTTAGTATCATCAGCAAATATGGTGACTTTGCTCTCGATGCCAACCTCAAGGTCATTAATAAACAAGTTAAAAAGCAGGGGTCCCAGTACCGATCCCTTAGGTACTCCACTCACGACTTTAGCCCAACCTGAAAAAGTTCAATTTATGACAACCCTCTGTTGTCTATACTTCAACCAGTTTTCAATCCAGGTGCATACATTATTACTGAGTCCAATTTGCTTTATTTTGTACACAAACCTCTGGTGTGGAACCGTATGTATCAAAACCCTTTGCAAAATCTAAGTAGACCACTTCAACTGCATTACCCTGGTCTAAATTCCTACTTACCTCCTCAAAGAAACTACTAAGGTTAGTTTGGCATGATCTATCCTTCATAAATCCATGCTGACTATTACTAATGATTTTGTTTTCCATTAGATATTCCTGAATATTATCCCGTATTAAACCTTCAAGTACTCTCCCCACTATTGAAGTCAGGCTTACAGGTCTGTAATTCCCTGGTTGTGATCTAGCTCCCTTTTTAAATATAGGCAGCACATCTGCTTTACGCCAATCTTGTGGTACTGAGCCTGTGGAAATTGAGTCCTTGAATATTAAATGTAATGGTTTGGCTATTACTGAACTTAACTCCTTGAGAACTCTTGGATGTATACCATCGGGGCCAGGTGCCTTATTTACTTACATTTTTTCAAGCTGCTTATTAACTTCTTCCTCTGTTAACCAATTGTTCATTAATATGGAGGTTGTGGCTTCCTCCTGCGGCACTACTATTGAAATTGATTCTTTACTGGTAAACACAGAGGCAAAGAATTTGTTTAATACCTATGCTTTTTTTTTGGCTTGGGAACCAGCTTGACTTGCCAGGCAGTTAGTGAGGGTGAAAGCTATGGTGTAGTTAGCTTTCCCTAAAGGGAATAGGTGTTTATTTTCTATGATTTGGTTTTCTTAAAGGGACAGTGCACCCGGAGTTTATTTGGTTGTGGCTAATAAAACCACTAGTTTAAAGTTTCATACCGTGTCTAGCATCTTACTGATCCTGCCGCGAGACCGTCCTGCCACAATATATATAAATACACACATTACAGAGATGTGGTTGTGTAGCGCACAGCATCCAAAAACGAAAGCAGGTCTGGCGAAAGCTTTCTTTATTGTTAGCAAGGCATAAAACAGAGGGACGCAACCCTTCAACGCGTTTCGTGCAAAGCACTTTGTCAAGAAGTGCCTTTACACGATATACAGCCACTTAAATACAAGAGATCGGTCAACTCTCGCGATATGTGATGACGTCATCCGATCGCCATTATCCAATGAGACAACCATTCCCCACGCATGCGTGCCGCGATCGAGTCCTGCAATAACAACAATCACAGCACACCACCTGTCTCACTGCTGAGCGCGCGCATCAGCTGGTAAACACAGCGCTATTCAGGAGACCAGCCCTGGCTGCTGCCACCGTGTATACCGGACCCCTCGCCCCGCGCATGCGTATGTAGGTGCTCTCAAATGCCTTCTCTATTGAGGGATCGACGTACCTGAGCTGTCAGAAAGTAATGTGGCAGACTCACATGCATCGCTTCCACAAGAAAGGCAATAACAAATTGATACACTTGCACATATACAAAGGCGGTCTATTACTACACAAATTGCGTCGAGTTTGGCCATCAATGTAACCATATATAAAAACAAATCAAAAAAATATCAAAAAAATATACAATAAAACTAAACTAAACCTAAATACATCCTTAAAATAAAAAGTATACTGCTATACTCATGTAAAAACAATTGTGCTCCCTCCTGATGACTTGTGATCATTATATCTAAATAAAACAATACTTGAATGTTAATTTATTTCTGCTGTGGAGAACCTAATAGAAAAAACAAAAACAAAAACACATATATTTCAACAATTATGCACACGAGGCATTAATATGAGCTATTATGCTACGAGGGAACAACAATATAAGACACTAAGTTGTTATATATTCGTGCCCAATTTTGAACAATTAATTTTCCATTTAGGATATTTTAATATTGTTATTAACAGCTCTTATCCCAATCCAATCACATAATCTTTTTAGAATATTAAGTTTTTATCCATAATAATTAATGCAAATGAATTTATCAATTTGGTCCACATAGCATAACATTTTAATATATCAAGATGTATGACAAGTGTAACATTTCAGTATATCAAGATATCAAGAGATCAGGTCATTTCCCAAGGAAAATTGTCAGTATATAATATAATATACATTATTCATTTGTGTATATAACAATTATAATATAAACATGGATAGTGACCATTTCTGTCCTAACGTTCATAATTATTTTAGGAAATGGTTTATAGTCCACTCCACATTAATTCCCTCTGGGAACCTTGTTCTGAGTGTAAAGATCCAGAAGGACTCTCTACAGTTCAGAGTATTGAGAATATCACCCCCTCTTTCTTGTTTTTTGATTTTCTCTAAACCCATGAACGAAAAGT
>NC_134487.1:239194158-239244158 GCF_040206685.1 Ascaphus truei | reverse complement strand
AGTTTGAGGAGGGAGAGACAGTGAGGCGCTTACCTTGTGAACACCTCTTCCACTCCGCCTGCATCCTGCCCTGGCTCGGGAAGGTAATACAAAGTCTCACTGTACTGCAGAAATGATCTGCAGCACTCTTGCATGGACGTGATTAATATTAGTGACATACACAGGGCCTATGAGAGAGCGGTGTTTGTGTGTGTGTGTGTGTGTGTGTGTGTATATATATATATATAAATATACAGTATTGTGTTAATATCCTTCTGACCTCCTCCTGCCCTTTAGACAAATTCATGCCCCCTGTGCAGAGATGAGTTGCCCACAGACATCCCAGAGTACGAGGAATACAAACAGGACAAGGTATATAGTAACCTCAACATAGAGGGGGTGTAGGGGGGCTTTTTACCTCTTTCACCACCAGTGGAACCTGTAGCACAAAGCATAGCAATATGGCTACACTAGTGTTTTTCAACAACGGTTCCTTCAGCTTCCCTGCGATTTTCAGGTCATTTGAAAACTGTACCAAATACAAAAGAATTTACAATGCATCTGATCACAGACGCGCCGTTAGAGAGGGTTGGGGTTCCTTACAATGTATCTGACCTCAAACGTGCTATTAGAGAGGGTTGGGGTTCCTTAACCAAAAGACGGTTGGAAACCACTGGTGTACACCATACCAAGCAATGCATGTAGGCCCCCCTGGCAGCCATGGGGTTTAAATGAAATGTTTAGAAATGGCGAGGCTTATCGCTGACAAACAGGACCATGTTTGATTCCCTTACCAACTGATGCATTGTAAAACCAGCGCCGCCCTCTGTGTTTTAGGTTCGCAGGCAGCAGAGAGAGCATCGCCTGGAATATCTGCACGGAGCTATGTACACGTGATTGTCGTATGAGAAGTTGTCCGCTGCAGTGACTGAGGGGACAAGAAGAGAACTAATTTTCCTGTGTTTTGCAGCCATCTTCCACTCCAACAAAGATTTATTTTTGTAAAAAAAAAAAAAAACCCTACATACTTGACACTTTTAAAAAAATTGCAACGCGTCTTAAGGAGCAGTTCACGTGTTTTAAAAAAAAAATAAAAATCGGTTCTGTATTACTTCCCCCCCCCTTTTTTTTTTTATTATTTAACTTATAGTGCAGTTTTTAATGTTTGAATATTAGCACATTTTGATTTCTATTGGATTTAGCAACACTTCCCCAGCAGTGCAAGATCTTTGCAACTCTTTCCTGTTTGTGATCATTTTGTTGCCAATATTCCCAGCAGTTTGAGCCTCAAACTGCAACAATAGATAATGTTACCTTAGTAATATAAGAATACATGGTAGCTGCTGAGTTACACTGACTGAAGGAATGATTGAAACGGAAAGGCAGCCATTTAGGGAACCCTGGGAAGCAGGATCTTCGTTGATCAATAACAGGAGAACGAAGCGATCGGCAGCTTAGGTAATTGGTTTTCAATAAAAGGTAATCAAAGACTGCATCTATTAAAACAAAATATGTATATATGGAACCATGTTAAAAATGGTTGAGGCAAAAAGTGACACTGTGCTCATTTGCATGTCATTTCCCAGAATCCCTTGCTGCAGTGGAAGTGCTGTATGCTGGGTGATAATGGGGAAAGGCGGGGTTGCAGACCTGCCTAAGACATGCAGATGAGCATACAGCTATATTTGCATATATATATATATATATATTTTTTTTTTTAAGTGCTGCTTGGATTGCCTCTAACCTTTCCACTGGCAGATGGGCAAGCGAGGCATCGTTCTGCATGTTTTGCAGGCATCTGGTATCAAGGGGGTTAAATCCATTTTTTATCCTGTAGTAAATTCTCGTAGAATTTTGAGAAAACTGAATACAGGTACAGAGTCCTTAATTAAGTGTCATTTGTATCCTGCGGGATTTCTTCAAAGACCAAAAATAGTTACATCTGTAACGATTGCATTATTTAATGGTGGAGACGTTAGGGTTCGTACGTCTAACCACCTTGCCAAGTGGTAATTTGTAAATTCTAGGCAGGCGCTAAAACAAGTGAATACGAAACCAGTTATATTTCTGTTTTATTAAAAGAACAAAACAAGAAACACAGGATCACAAAAACACAGGCACCGACCAGCTCTCCCATCACAAACAGGGCTCAGCACGGCTCTGGTGAGAATAGCATTCCTGGCGCTGACACCGTAAAGATGCAATTTCCTGTGTGCGTGTGCAGTAAGTGGCAGTGAGGAAGTTTGTAACCGCGTCGGACAGGAAGGGCACTTCCCTCCCGTGTAACTGACGCCGCAGCAGTCACTCTCCAGAAAAATAAAAATATCCATACAATAGAAATTTAAGGCTAGGTAAGTGTGACCCGTGGTTGGTGCTTTTAGCAGCATGTCGGTTTTTTTGGCTGCTCATGTAATACACTGGCACTGTGTGGTCATTCTGGGATACTGCAGTCTGCTGGTTATTGCAAAGCAATGATGCTGTCTCTGTAACTTTCATGTACATCCCTGTGCATAAATGTTGCAGTATAAAGCAGAATGAAGTATAACATTTTACGCCCTCCCCCAAATCGCGTATCTTAAAATGTATTACAGCAGCTGCCCACAGAAAACATTGCACTTCTGCAAAGGGGCATGTTAAAAAATAAAATAAGAGATACTCTACATTATACAGAGCAGCATGGTCACTTTAAAGAGGGCTGCAACTATATAGACATACTCAGTATCATAATATAGCACATCCATTTTCAAGAGGCTGTACTTGTATAGAAATGCTTAACTGCACAGAAATACTCAACGTCACTTATGCAGCATATTCATAATATAGAGATACTCAGCACCGTTATACAGTACACCATGTTGATGATCCGGAATTTGGTAGTGTACAATACTTTGCATCATTATAAAAAGTTTACCCTTCCTGGCTAGAAGGGTTAAAAACCTGCAATGCCCCAAAAGAACCACACTGTGTCCCCCTCCAACAACGTTAAAAAAAATATATATATATATATATATATAAAAGACACAAAAAAACTGATATACAAAAAAAAAAATGTGTTAGACGTGAAATCCCGGAAAATCGTGAGCCGCAGAGAATACACTCTCTCTTTACCCCTCTTTTTTTCTTTAAAAAAAAAAAATTGGCTTTGATTTTTATTTTTTGGTAAAAACAACAAAAAGTTTTAAAAAAATTGTCCTGAGTGTTCCGAAGAAGGAGGATGAGGGTGTTGAAGGCTCATCCCACCCCCTCCGCCCCTCAAATCATGGCAATACTTTCAGGGTTGCAGTTGAGGTGGGTGGAGGTGCTGCTGCTCCCAGGAGACTTGCAGCTACGAGCAGTGGAGCTCTGCAGTGCAGCCACCATGGTGTCAGTAGAGACCGAGCCAAACTCGTAGGTGAAGGTCCCGTAGAAAACCAGGATGTCCAGGACAAAGATCCACTCACAGATAGCAGCTAGGTGCTGCAGGAGGAAGCCGTCGTGGATAAAAAACACCCCACCTGAGAAAGAGGTTAAGGTAAAAAATAAAAAGGACAGGGAGAGCTCCTAACACGATGCCCCAGAGCAATGACCTCCTCCACCAACACTTGATGCCATGTCCCTCCCCTGTGTATCTACCATTGCCCCGGTGAAGGTGTACGTGAAGGATACTCAAGACGAGGGATATTAAGGCCACAGTGGTCAGACTGACACGCAGATGCCCCACCCAGAAGTCCAGCACACTGATCGCCAGGTGATAGGTGAGGATGCAGTGCAGGCACACAAAAAGTAGACCGGCTGGGAACGCCACCCCCGCCCCAATGTAATGCAGAGACTTGGCATGATCCACCTGCCAGGGAGACAGACAAGTAATGCACAGGTTAAGGAGCATTACGGACACTACTCAGCTTTGTTTAAAGGGCTAGTCCCTCCTAGAACTCAGTGACATGTTTAACCCTTTGGCTGCCTGGGACCAGCAACACATCACAAAGCAATATAATAGAGATACACACATGGCTATGGCTATCCCCTCTTGCATAAATGGGTTACAACTGGGTTATTGACACCTATAACATTTTCAAACCATTTACCACACACCCACTATATATATATATATATATATATATATATATATATATATATATATATATATATATATATATATATATATATATATATATATATATATATATATATATATATATATATATATACAAATATAGCTGTATGCTCATCTGCATGTCTTAGGCAGGTCTGCAACCCCGCCTTTCCCCATTATCACCCAGCATACAGCACTTCCACTGCAGCAAGGGATTCTGGGAAATGACATGCAAATGAGCACACAGTGTCACTTTTTGCCTCAATAACCATTTTTAACATGGTTCCCTATAGGCTTAAGCTTGCTGCATGGTCACAGCTTTGAGCACAGCCAGGGTTAAGGTGCATACCCAGAAAACCACCCACAGACAGCTGTTTCGACCTTGATGGGTCTCATCAGTGTGGGGTTGATTTTACTGGGAATGCAAGAGAGGCTTATGGGATAGGCCAAACCATAATACTGAGTTAAGTTATGGTGAGTAAAAAAAGTGACAAAAACCCTCCACAGGAAAGCAAATATGCAAATATAGCTGTATGCTCATCTGCATGTCTTAGGCAGGTCTGCAACCCCGCCTTTCCCCATTATCACCCAGCATACAGCACTTCCACTGCAGCAAGGGATATATATATCGGTGTGTATTACACAGAGCTCTGTATAACAAAATGTTTGTACTACATCAACAATGTAACACACACACACACACTCACCTGGAAGTTTCCCACCATGACTAGTCCAGCAGCATTGGTGCAGCCAGCGACCAGAGCCACAGTGTTCAGCCAGGAGCCATGACTGAGCTCAATCACTTGACCGTATCTCAGCACACAGATCATCACCACTGAAGGGAAAGAAGGGGGGGGTGGGGTGAAGGAGAGAAAGGAGGGGAGACAGAGGAGAGTCAGGGAGGAGGAGAGATTGAAAGAGGGGAGAGGGAAAAGTCACAGGAGAGAAGAGGGAGAGTCTGGGATGGAGAAAAAAGGAGCTAGGGACCAAGAGGGGGAGCAGAGGATGGTCAAGAAAGCACTCACCCATAAACGCTCCGACGTTACCGATCAGACTGAAGAGGCAGCTCTCGGGGGGGTACGTCCCACACTTACTGAGCAGGAGAGGAGACGGAAGCTGGGTGTGTGGTAATGTATTATATTTATGTATACACACACACACACACACACACACAAACGTTTGCGTGCGTGTTGTCAGTGCTGAAATAGCAAAGGGTGCAGGTTGGCAGGATGGTGGTGAAGTAACAGGTGTGTGTGTCTGAGTCAGTATAAGAATTGCGGAGGGGCTGCAGGGCAGGATGGAGGTGTAGTGACAGCTGCGTATATGGGCTTTGTAGAGCAGTAGCAGTGGGTGCCGCAGTAGCAGTGGGCGCCGCAGTAGCAGCGGGCGCCGCAGTAGCAGCGGGCGCCGCAGTAGCAGCGGGCGCCGCAGTAGAGGACTAGCAGATGGTGCTGTTACTGGGTGTGTCACTCACCTGATGAGTGGAACATCTTCCAGGGTGCAGCAGGATTTGGGGGTCCCCTGCTTTGTGGTGTCACCGGAGCACGTCAGGTTGTATGTCCTGCAAGAGAGTACCTGCTGCAGGTTAAGAGGCCAGAGGCAGCCACAGAGCATCGCAGCACCATGTGTAAAGCCGCAGAGCATCACATTATGTATAAAGTATAATAATACTGACATGCATACACAAAGATGCATACATATTTCTGTATGATACATATGTATAAACATGCCACATGTAAGGTGCTGTGTTAGTAAGCGGGTTCTGTACCAGTTTTCCACAGGGCACACATGATGGTTCATTACAGCCATGGCATATCTGTGGGAGACAGTATGAGAGGTCATCACTTGGCAAACCTCCACCACATACAGTGCTGGTGCCCACCTCCCCCGCCTATATTACCCCCCTCATCATCCCCCCTCCCCCCACCTGTAGGAGCAGTAAGGGAAGCTACTCACACAATCCATATCCCAGGGATAGAAAACGCAGTCAGGCTGATTGGGAGGACAATCCAGCCGGTCATTAGTGAGGATAGTCCAAGGGGGCAAGGGGAGGGGACGAGCAGTCAGCACAGGGGGATCCACAGCAAACCATCAGCAGACACCGACCACCTGAGGCAGGAGAGAGAAGGCGGAGGAGGTGACGTATGCAGTGCCGACTTGGAATTTTGTAGGGCTCGGTAAGTGGGGCTCTCTTACTTTGTCCTGCGCGGCATCTCCTCTACCAACCACGCAGTATCATCATCATCATGACAACGCAGCGCCATTTGACATCGAGGCACCATAACAACAAAAACGCCATAGGAGGAGATACTGCCAAACAAGGTAAGAGGCACTTACAGAGGTCCCGCGCTCTCCCCCAGCAATCAGTTTAATTTTTGTGGGGAAGAGCACAGGGCCACCAATGGAACCGCCATCAAGTTGGCCCTGAATGTATGTCTCCAACCAACAGAAGGGAAAAGGAGAGGGAGAGCACATGCCTCTCACCACCCAGAGGGGGAGGCACATCACTCATACTGAAATACAAAACAACGAACAGCCCAAAGTTTCATTGTGTGCTGGACAGGTTTCACCAAGTAGAATACCTGTACAGGCAGATGTGGTGCAAGGTAAAAAGGGCAACTGTAAGTCTATATGGAGCACAACTGTGATCCAAAATACAAGCACGGCACAGTAGTAGACAAAAGAAAGCATTTGGAGTCCAACAAGCAAACATTTAGCCGATGTTTCAGTCTCCCCGAGTTGTGATAGATACAGTGGCGAATTTCCCATTAGAGCCGAGGTGGCAAAAATGTCCCCTCTTCCCCCCCCCCCCCCCCATATACAGATGCCTCGCTCTCGGGATTGATGGGAAGGCACTTGCCTGTGGCGTCAGCCTCCTGGCTGCGCCCTCCTTCCGAATTGCAGCATCAAATGGCGCCACTAATGTCACGGCACATGGCGCCTCATAGCCACGGCAACGTGACGTGATGTTGGTGATGTCTACGGAGTTATTTCATGCTGTGGAAGGAGGGCGGCAGCAAGGCGGCGGACACCACAGGCAAGGGCCTCGAGGCGGCAGATCTTCAAAACCACCGCTGGATAGATAAATAGAGATGCCTACACACGCACACAATAAATAGGTCTACTTCCAATCACTTACAAGATACGAGGTACTCAATAATCAGCTGGAACACTGGCCTTTGCCCGGCGTAGGGAACTAGCAGGATTTAGATAAAAACACCACAACCAAGCTGTACAAAAACTGAGTTCCTAAAGTCATGAATGCGATCTACCAGTCAGTTTAGGATTCATAGATTACAGGAAAGCATTTGATTCGGTCTACACCTCCGTCATTTTAAATGCATTAAGACAAAGTGTTGAAACAGAGTACATTAATAAATATAAGGAACATCTATGAGAATGCCACGTCAGGCAAGAAGAAATGGCCATTGTTGCATAAAGATGGTAATCGACTAAATTTCAAGGGAGATTAAAAGACCAAGATGCCCAAAGGTAAAATGGGAGGATGAAATCTGGAAGAGGCTTGCAACCACAGTACCTGAAAGATCATTGGGGAGGCCTTCATCCAGCAGTGGATCAACACGAGCTGGTGATGATTATATGCAATATGCAGGTCATGGGTTCATCTTATCAATTTAAATTCACTGAACTGTAAAGCAATATATATATATTTTTTTTTGTATATATATATATATATATATATTATTATATATTCATTTTGCTGTATCGACAGGACCTACTATGGTTGTTCCCCTTCATACAGAGGTAAAAGGGAAGGCTTACAGTCTAGTGTTAGGACCTGCAAATTTGGTTATACCTGGACGTTGATATGCAGGCTTAGGATGCTTTGGCCAAAGGGGTTAACTAAATAATCAAGATTATATTATTAAAAGTACTTAACTTTATACTTATTACCATATATGTTAGCATTGGGCTCCCCAGTCTTTTGTTATATACATTTGCCACGCTCAGTAGCACTCCTTTTGACATGAATATATATATATATATATATATATATATATATATATATATATATATATATATATATATAATGTGGTGGTGGTGGGTGTTGAGGTTTGAGCTTGCTGGGAATGTGTGTGTGTGTGTATATATATATATATATATATATATATATATATATATATATATATATATATATATATATATATATATACATATACACACACATTCCCAGCAAGCTCAAACCTCAACACCCACCACCACCACATCATATATATATATATATATATTTAATGTGAGTGATGTACCTGTGATTATATTATTTTCAGTTCTGTGAATTTAATGTAAGTGATGTACCCTTTATCTGCATAGTGTGTGTGTGTGTGTGTGTGTGTGTGTGTGTGTGTGTGTGTGTGTGTGTGTGTGTGTATACACACACACACACACTATGCAGATAAAGGGTACATCACTTACATTAAATTCACAGAACTGAAAATAATATATATAATCACAGGTACATCATTCACATTAAATTAATAGGACAGTATATAGTAGGTACAGAGATACATCAGGCACTCACATAAATATATGTATGGAGACAGATACACACACTGACAGCACGTACATATATTACTAACATACCGTAGGTAGATACATAAGGATTTGATAGGAAGTCAGTCTCTCTCTTTCGATACAGATACATGAGTAAAAAATAAATATATATGCCAGCATCTCCTCGCACGCCCCCCTGGATATGTCCCCCATGTATATACAGTCCCGGTACTTACATACCCGCTCCCCTCAGCCCCTGGATCCCCCGGAGCCTCCGATGAGCAGCCCTTTAACTCATTAAACTGACATGGGCCGCGAGTAGCTCCTGGGAGTTGTAGTGCGGAAGGTAAGACACAGAACGGTTGTATCTAGGTGTGGGACTACATTACCCGGTATACTACACGGTGGGTGGGGCCAATAGACGGTAATGGAGAGTCACAGGAACGTACTGACATCACTGAGGCGGTTACGCAAGAAACTCGCGTGTGACGTCTCGGTAATTCTGGGAAAGTTATGCAATGCTGAGCAGATTCCACCAAATAATGATCACTGCAACTCCCACCTAATAATGATCACTGCACACCAATACTGAGCAGATTCCACCTAATAATGATCACTGCACACCAATACTGAGCAGATTCCACCTAATAATGATCACTGCACACCAATACTGAGCAGATTCCACCTAATAATGATCACTGCACACCAATACTGAGCAGATTACACCAAATAATGATCACTGCAAACCAATACTGAGCAGATTCCACCTAATAATGATCACTGCACACCAATACTGAATAGATTCCACCAAATAATGATCACTGCACACCAATACTGAGCAGATTCCACCTAATAATGATCACTGCACACCAATACTGAGCAGATTCCACCTAATGATGATCACTGCACACCAATACTGAGCAGATTCCACCTAATAATGATCACTGCACACCAATACTGAGCAGATTCCACCAAATATTGATCACTGCACACCAATACTGAGCAGAGCCCCTAATAATTATCACTACCACAATACTGACCAAAGTCCCATAATAATGACCACTGCTTTAGTAAAAATGATCACTGCACCACAATACTAACCAGAGCCCCCCATAAAATGACCACTGTCACTCTTAATGATCACTGCACCCCACCCAATACCAAGCTAGTAAAATATATTTATGGATTCTGAATAACCTGATCAAGCACCAGTCGTGCTTTTCTGATTTAAACAGCTAAATTAAGCAATATTTCTTAAAGCACCAATAAGCTAGGAGAGTGTAGAATGGAAAACCCAGTGAGCAACTTGCATCCTGATTGGACACAATGTTGGGTATCTGCGTTTTAGAGGCTTCCTGCCTTTCAGTGCAACACAGAGATCACAGGCCGCAACCACTTTATTGAGCAGATTAACAAAGAAAGGTGCAGAGTACATCCAGAGGTATAACAAGCAAAACCTACTTCAGTCTTACTGCTGTTCTTTTGATGCTTGAGCATAGTATAGATTTAAAGCAACAATGCACCAACTTCCCGCCATCCTGCCGGCAAAAGGTGAACCAACATTGCAGAGGGACTTAAAACTAGGGTTGTGATGGTAGGAGAAGCCTGGTGTGCATATTAATGGTTAAGCCCGTTGGTTGCCCCTAGAGTCAATATGGCGACCAATGTAATAGGTTAATCTGACCATTTTAGGTACCCAAAATGGTTAGCTTAGGGGGTTTATTCCCCTTATGTATTTTGCTGTATGTAATTTCTTAGGTTTCCATGTGTGATGGACTGGTAATTCACTCAGCCTATCAAGCACATAATGAAACCGTGGGTTTTTCTTTGTTTTGGGCTAGGTGCGGTGCTTGGGAACACTGGGGAAGGGCGTGGACTCATGTCAGGGGAGCACGTACTTTAAGAGCGGAGGGATTCATCCCGACAGTAGGGCACTATCTGCAGGAGGTATCATACTGAAACTGGGAACCGAGGCTTGGGTCCTAGCGCGATTCCCATTGGTCAGTTTGAATTTCTCACTCTCCTTAAGTCTGCCCCCGTGGGCTGTCCTAAAGTACTGTCACTGCCCATGGCCCTGATTGGTCCATCTACGACGAGCCCTCGGCCTCTGACAAACTGTTTTTAGTGTCCACGTGACCTCAGAACACTGGAGCCAAGGTAAGGAGGGGGGCACGAGGACGGGGGGAGAGTCGGCAGGGGAAATATTGCGCACCCCAGGTTTAAAGCTTGAAGTTATACAACAAGAAATGCGTGGGTGTAATCAGCTGGTGAAGTACGAGGCACCACTACCGAACAGAGAGGCCAGATCTGAGATCAACGGAAGGATGGTAGTCCACAGGGAAGACGTCGGGTGGATGTTCCCTCCTTGATGCCACCTTGTCCAACCGGAGATGTTTCTATGTGCATTATACTGTACACAGGAAGATTATGAGTGAGAGACTGTAAGAAATTGTATTTTCCTCTAAAATTTCAGCATATGAATGGTGATTACAGGACAATTGTTGAAAAGATGTCTTACAAACATACGGACATATATTTAATTTATTTTAACACTGGTATGAGCTCTGAAGGTTTTTTCTAGAACTTATAATGTCAAACCTTCCTAGATTCAGTTACATGTGAAGTATTTTAAGTAAAATAGGTGTGGTTTACCTATTCTAACAACTAGAATAGACACAAAGGTTATTGTCCTGGAACAGGACTGTTTATTTTTCTGTTTAACTTTGCAGCTCTGACTTCCAGCCTTCTCTATTTGGTTGTATGCTTTCCCTGCATCTATAACTCCCAGTGCATGTGGAAATTGCTACATTTTTCGATACATTTACCTCTCCAGACTGCCAGAAGTTGGTTGCCCTGACAACCTCTCACGTCTTCCTAGCTAGGTGGCTTTTCCCAACTCCCCTGTCTGTGCTCACAGTTAGTACAGTCCTGTTACTGTTCCTGTGTGTCAGTAATATCACACTTCCTTTTATCCATTTGCAGCCTGAGTGAGTACACCTTTCTATTCTCACCTACTCCCTTGCAATAGCAATTCGTTTTGACCTTCCCTCTACTACAAACCACCTTCACTTAGAGAAGCACTCTCTACCCACACTATAACATCTACAAGCACCTTTTATTTCTGTGACTCCCTCAATAAAGTTAAGAAAAGACATAAGGACTTGTTGTGCTTTCAAAAAGGGATGAGTTCAGCTATCTGGCTTCATTTATATCCTGCATATAACCCTGGGGCTGCAGGATAGTCAAAACGAAGCGGTGTGCTTTGGGGTCAGCACAGAGAGCTGCTACTTACACAGCCTTTATGCAAAGACAAGCTGCAGTGACACAGCTTCAGGAAAATCAGGCACTGCATAAGCAAGCAGCCGTATACAGTACACAGAGAGCAGCAGGCTCTATACAGCAGTACAAGCAAGCAGCTTTACACCGCTAAAACAGAGCACAGCCTCTACACAGCAAAACAAGCAGCAGCTTTACACAGCTACCATACAAAGAGCAGCAGCACTGCAACATAGATCAGTGTATCATACACAACTTCCACTGCCCTATTCTGGCTGAGTCCACCCTCTGCATGGATACATGGTGAGGTACTAACATCACACCTACCCCTGCGCACGTCCCCACGGCTGAGGTCATCAAAGGGCCATGCCACCGGACACCCGCCAGGACACGGGTCAGAGCCAACGGACACCTGTGAGTACAGCTACCCCTACGCTGCACGCTGCAGGACACCGCTCGGCATCATCTGAGACAGACGCCACACGCACCGGCAAAAGGCCTACACACACCTACAGCATGGCAGAACTCAGAGCCTCACCAGACATCACGCAGGAAAGCGATCACTCAGACACAGAGACCGCTGCGCATCTGCAACAGGCGCAGGCAAGCGCAGGGCCCAAACGGACAGTCACACTGACACAAAAGGCCCGCGAAAAATATGAGACTGACATTGAAGCGCACCGCGCTAAATTAGAGTTGGCCTGGGAAACAACCGCACTTGGGGTACGCAATGTCGCCGGCGCTGGCAATAATGTGCAACAGCTCGAGCAGGGGATAACTCAATTGAAGGTAGACCGCTCCGGCTACCAAGCGCTGTCACAGGCATACTTCACCTATCTAACAAGAACTAACACGGAAGATAGCATACGAGAGCGCGACCTACAAAAGGCGATCGACCTAGAACGTGATGGCATCGTGCAGGCCGCCATCACGGACGCCCAAAGCGAGAAAAAAGGGCTCCTCCTGGAGACTGCGTCACAGCGCTCAAGCACATCCAGACACTCATCAAGGTCAGCAGGATCAGCGCAATCTAACGCGTCCAGCGCAAGCACAAATGCTACCAAGGCGCGAGCCACCGCAGAGGCCGCACGTGCCAGGGCCGAATATGGTCGAAGAGTGGCAGCCGTAAGGGCAGAAAGCGCGCATAGAAGAGGAGGAGCAGAACGCCGCCGCTGCCAATGCCGCTGCCAATGCCGCCGCTGCTACTGCCGCCGCTGCCAATGCCGCCGCCGCTGCTACTGCCGCCGCTGCCAATGCCGCCGCTGCTACTGCCGCCGCTGCCAATGCCGCCGATGCCAATGCCACCGCTGCGCGCAAAAAGGCCGAATTAGACGCGGATCTAGAGGCACTTAATCAAGAGAAGGAAGCCGCTGCCGCCATAGCCCAAGCCAAAGTCCTAGAAGCAGCTGCGAGACAGGACGGCGGGGAGCTACCATACAGACGGATAGCCTCAGAGGAGCTAGCCCGACGCACTGAAGACTACGTAAGGAGCCTCTTCAGCGTAAACACCAGCGCACCATCTCAACACGGAGGGAGTGACACCACAGACACCGAAGACTCGCTAGGACCACGAAGAGAAGACGCTGCTCCGTCAATAGTACATGCTGCCTGGGATAGCCACAGCCGCAAGAGTGATCCACACGCCAGAGCGCACACGGATGCACAACAACAGGCTCGCAATCCAGGTACACCCACGCGGGAGAAAACAGCCCCTCACACTAGCCAGCAGCCATCACGCGTCCACGCCAAGGAAGAGGCGACCGCACAGACCGTCCCAGCAACTACCTCAGAACGGGACAAACACGCCGATGCCTCAGGTCTGACAGACATAGCCAAGTACATGATCCGGCGTGACCTGGTGCACGCAGGACTCATCAGCTTCGACGACCGCCCTGAGAACTACCGGACGTGGAAGTTCACGTTCAAAGACGCAATCAACAGCTTGGACTTCTCAGCAAGGGAAGAGCTCAACCTGTTAGTCAAGTTCCTGGGAAACGAATCCAGAGAGTACACAAAAAGACTGCGGGCAGAAAACGCGCATCAACCCCAAGTAGGTCTCGACCTAGTGTGGGAAAGGCTAGAAGAGTCCTACGGCAGCCCCGAAGCAGTCGAGGATTCGCTCTTCAAAAGAGTTGACAGCTTCCCGAAGATCACAAATAAAGACTACTCAAAGTTACGAGCTCTTGGAGACCTGCTGCAAGAACTGGAGTTCGCAAGGAAAGACCATTCCTTAATAGGTCTCAACGTCCTAGACTCAGCTCGTGGAGTGAGACCCATCCTGGAGAAGCTACCCTTCAACCTCCAAGAAAAATGGATCTCACAAGGCTCCAAATACAAAAGGGAGAAGCAAGTCGTCTACCCCCCATTCTCCGTTTTCTTGAGCTTCATTCGCGAAGCAGCAAGGACGAGGAACGACCCCAGCTTCTTCTTAGGTGCGCAAACCACATACAGTGCAAGCAGCCTGAGGAACGAGAGACCAGCGACGAGATATGGTAACCCCCAAACACCCATTTCGACTCGCAGGACGGACGTGCCTCCCACGACCCAAACTACTCCCGATCAGTCGGTCGCCGGAGACAAGGAACCAAGGGACCCAAACAGGGAATGTCCCATACACAAGAAGCCACACCCACTCAACAAGTGCTTTGGGTTCAGGATGAAGTCCCTAGAGGAACGCAAGAGGTTACTTGGAGAATTCGGAGTTTGCTTCAAGTGCTGCGGTTCCACGACTCACCTAGCCAGGGACTGTAAGGAAGAGATCAGATGCACAGTGTGCGAAAGTGACAAGCACGTGACAGCGTTACACCCAGAGGCGATGACACTCCACCAACTCAAGAACCCATCCTCCGTAGCGGAGCATGGCGGGGAGAAAGAAGAAGGAGAGTCAACGTCCGTCACATCTCAGCGCACTGAGGTTTGCGGAAAAGAAGGTGACAAAATGTCCTGCTCCAAAATATGCCTTGTCGCAGTGCACCCCCAGGGACAACCTGAGAAGGCCATTCGGATGTACGCAATCCTCGACGACCAGAGCAACCGATCGCTGGTCAGGTCAGAGTTCTTCGACATGTTTAACATACAAGACGGTGCTTCTCCTTACACTCTCAGAACGTGCGCAGGGCGAATGGAGACCACAGGGAGAAGAGTGAATGGCTACACCATATGCTCAATAGACGGCAAAGTGAACATGCCCCTTCCCACACTCATCGAGTGCAACCACATGGCCACAAACAGGGACGAGATTCCCACACCAGACGTGGCACTCCATTACCCAACCACATCCGGCCGATAGAACAAGGCACCAAGATCCTGCTGCTGCTCGGTAGGGACATCATGAGGGTACATAAAGTCCGTAAACAGCATAACGGACCCCACAACGCGCCATACGCCCAAAGACTTGACCTAGGATGGGTGATAGTGGGCAACTCGTGCACCAACAAAGAGCACGGGCAAGACTACGTTGATGCCCGCAGAACGGTGGTGACAGAATGTGGACACACATCTCTCTCTGAACCATGTCTTGGCCATCCCCAAGTGACCGAAGGGCCAAGTGAAGAGAAGAGACAAGGTCATACCCCTGTGACCAACAAAATCATCCTCGCATCAGGGGGATGTGACAATGGCCTAGGATGCTCAGCAGTCCAGACAGCTAAGGATGACGAGTCGATTCCACCGAAGGAAGAAAGTAACCTCCCAAAGGTGACCGACAAAGGGATCGTCCAAAAGGCAATGAACGATCAAACAGTCCTCTCGCGAGCAGTGACACGACTAAGATGTACAGTTGTTCCTCTCCACAGAGTATCAAGCGACAAAGCAACCAGCTGCCACGGTTGGAATAGCCGCAAAAGATTGCGCCCTACAGGTGAAGCCACAGTGTCAAAAAGACTGTCCTCTCACACGTTTAAAAAGAGACAGCCACAGAGACATTTCGTAAAGGGATTTACCAGGGCAAAAGAGACTGTTCTTCGTTACGTCCAGGGAGACAATAACCTGATGGCAGGTCAACAGAGAGACACAGAAGTGTTTCACGAAACGACGTGGAGATGTTCCCGTGCAAGAAAAATGCACCGATGACCTACGGTGCACAGCGTTCCAAACAACAAGGGACGGCAAACGAACACCATCAAGGGAAGATAGAGGATTCCTGAGGCTGACTGTCGAGGAGCTCTCTAAAGACGGACTAGGCAGTTGGGTGACTCCGCTACCATCCCATTCACCAAAAGGACGCTTCCCAAACAATGGAGAACATGCCATCTCTAGGTTCACTTCGCACCTCTGCGACCTACAAAGGGGACCAGAGACCAAAAACAACCTTGTGGCCTTCATCCAAAAGATATTCCTTACCGGCCACGCAAAGCCAGCACCTCTAATGGAGGAAGGTGAAGAATGTTGGTACCTCCAATCACCTGGGGCCTACCACCCTCAGGAACCCGATCAAATCCGGGTAATGTTCAACCCCAGCACTCAGCTTCAGGGAGTCTCTCTGAAAGACGCCCTCTTTACTGGACTAGATTCGACAACCAGTCTTCCAGAAGTGTTGCTCCGCTTCCGCAAGGAACCAAACGCCATCTCCTTCTGCCGAATGCCAGGTGATAGAGCGACAAGCTACCACGACTGGCGCACTTACAAGGGGATGTGCTCTGTGGATAAAACTACAGAGACAAAAGGACTGTTTTCTCACAAGGCTAAAAGGAAACAGTGCCAGAGACTCTTACAAAAGACATTGAGTTGCATCAAGCTAACCAAGAGCTGTGCATCCACCCGGCTTCCCTTACTGGAAGGTTGGCCAAAGGACTTTGACGCCAGTGGTACCGGCCGGTATCACCTTGCTATGAGAATATGGACCTTTGCATTGTTATATTATGTTTGCATTGCACATATGTTCCACATAGCCTGTTATATAGTGGTATCTACAGATACCAGACGGGGAGTGTCATGGAACAGGTATACCCCTGTCTGCACTTCTGTTTCACCCCCCCTTTCCTCGCAGCTCTGCTTGTCAGCTTATTAGTGCCAGCTGTATGTGTTTGGTTCTGCACACAAACACAGTGCTTGTGTGATAAACACAGTGCCATTTCCCCTCTCCCAGCAGCTTGCTGTATTAAAGATGCAACATTATTGCTACATGTAGCTCCCCCAGACACTCCTGTGAGTTGCCATAACAGCCCCAGCCTTTCTCTCAAATGGGCTAGTCTGCTTTCTCCCCCTCTGCTCTGCCTACAGATGGTCTGTCCCCAGACTATCTTACTACCCAGCATACATTGCTTCTTCCTTTCCACCATTCCTCTGGACTCGTGAGTACCTCGCTGTAACCCCTGTAATGGTGCTGCAGGATTATCTTTTCACCTCCCTTTACTACTAAGCACACACAGAGATTTAGACCTACACCTCTACACAAGAAACTGTATTTCCCTGCTTTCTCCAAAATAAAGTAAGAAAAGAAACAGACCTTGTCGTGCTTGGAAAAGAGGGCGAGTTGACACTATCTGAGCTAAGTCATCACCACGTGACCCTCTGGCTTCCAGAATACATATGTTCCACATAATTTAGTTATAGTGGTATCTCCAGATACCAGACGGGGACTGTCCTGGAACAGGACTGTTTATTTTTCTGTTTCCCTTTGCAGCTCTGACTGACAGCCTTCTCTATTTGGTTGTATGCTTTCCCTGCATCTGTAACTCCCAGTGCACGTGGAAATTGCTACATTTTAGATACATTCCCCTCTCCAGACTGCCAGAAGTTGGTTGCCCTGACAACCTCTCACGTCCTCCTAGCTAGGTGTCTTTTCCCAACTCCCCTGTCTGTGCTCACAGTTAGTACAGTCCTGTTACTGTTCCTGTGTGTCAGTAATATCACACTTCTTTTTATCCATTTGCAGCCTGAGTGAGTACACCTTTCTATTCTCACCTACTCCCTTGCAATAGCAATTCTTTTGATCTTCCCTCTACTACAAAGCACTTTCACTTAGAGAAGCACTCTCTACCCACACTATAACATCTACAAGCACCTTTTATTTCTGTGACTCCCTCAATAAAGTTAAGAAAAAACAAAAGGACTTGTTGTGCTTTCAAAAAGGGATGAGTTCAGCTATTTGGCTTCATTTATATCCTGCATATAACTCTGGGGCTGCAGAATAGTTATACTATGGTTTTAAGTTGCTTGAACTGGCCTGTTTAGTTTGACACTGAGCGATTATTGACAACTGTAGGTCCTAGCTGAGAGAAGAGGCTGTTTTGAGATGTTTGGGGAAAGGACAGTGAGAGACAAACAGTTGCCATTAACAACTGATGATATGCTGAGGTAATCATTTCAAGATAATAAGCTTGAGTTCCTTATATGTTCACAAGGAGATATTGTGACATCAGTGGTACAACATACTGTATGTAAATACCATGTTAGGACATAATACTTAAAGTTAAAATGGCTGACTGGGTTGTTTTATCTGGATAAATAGACATCAGTTAAGCTGAGATAGAAGCACATCTTGTTACTGCCATGATGAAGCAAGATAGAGACAATGAGAGAGATGTGTTAAGACCTGGAGAGAGGAGAGTCAGGATTTTACATCAACATGATTCAATAAGAAACAGAAAGCTACTATATGTAATCATCAATGACAATATTCTAACCTATTTGGAATGTCATCGCCATTCTTACGTACAAAAATAGTAAGTAATTATTTTCCAAATAAACGTTTTGTTTTTTCGTGTGCAAAGACTAGAATGCTGAGTTCTGTTATGCCGGAGTGATCTATAGAAAAAACAGGACATTTAACAGAAACTCTCTTTTATTAATGAATTGAGCTGCACTATTCCTTTGGATGTGCTATACTTTTATATACTACTAGCTTATATACCCGGCGTTGTCCGGGATTTCATGTCCACGTGTACTGACCCAGTCGTGACACAGGATGGAGCTGGCAGGACTTCAAACCTGCACGGGTAAGTAATGTGTGTGTGTTATTGCTCCTCCTGCTCGAGCGGTGGGTCCCCCTCCTGCCCCCAGTCCCTGTGGCTGGCTGCCCGCCCAAGCGGGGTGGGAGGTGGTAGCGGGTGTGTTCCTCCCCCCCCCCGGTCCCCGTGACTGGCTGCCGTGTTCCTTCCCCCCGCCCCCGGTCCCCGGTGCTCCCGTTTCACCTGATGTCGACTGAGTGGGGAAAGTACCTTCACCGATTTGAAGAAGCTTATTTCCCATACGCCAACGCTCCCATACACCAACGCTTCGCCAAGCCACAAACCAACACATTTTTTATACAGTTCTGTGCCATCGCGTGATGTCACTGGGGTCGAGAAGTTCTTTGCCTTCGCGTGATGTCACTGGAGGCGGGGTTAGTGTGTTGCAATGTAACCGCCCAGCCGGCCACAAACCCACAAACAATTTTTGACTTTTATATATATAGATAGATTTGGACCTACACATTTTATATGTACCTGTACCTCACTGTGTGAGACTAGAGAATACCACTGAGGAATCTATTAAGAGACCAGACCAGTAGGGATACTAACCATAAGACAATTAAAGCAGCAGTTCAAGCAATAGCTTGCATGTATGTTTTATATATATATATAAATCAGTTATGTACTATGAGAAAATACTTGTAGCATTTAAAATTAAAAAAAAAAAAGTTTTAAAGACTTTTTTAATTTTTCTAATGTAGGAAGCATTTCCAAAGTGACAGCCCCCTTCCCCTTCTGATAGGCTCTGGCTCTTGAGACCCGCCCTCTCTCTAGCAGTGAACCAATTGTATCTAGTAACTGCCTAGTGAGTCAATCATATTCCAGGAACTACATTGCCCAAAATGCTGTGCAAGAACTAAATTAAATAGCCCAGAGCAAACAATTGATTACAGGAGAACAGATCGATCTGCAGCTTAGCTAATCACTTGTCAGTGTGCATATTGTATTGATGCACATATTGAACGGGAAAAAAAATATATATTTTTAAAAAAACGGCAGCTTGAACTGCAGCTTTAATAAGCATTAACACTGTGAGTGCATATCTCATTTTATTGTGTGCTCATTTGTACGGTGACGGCAGGGCAGCATGGCATCCACCATAAAGGTTAAGCCTGTATACTGCTTATACCTGTGAAAAGGGCTACCCTGCTGCAAGCGTTAACGTTCCACTCTGGAGTGGAAAATAGCCCAGCTCTGGTTAAAGTATTACCTTTATTATAAGTGTGTTATAGACATTGTATGGGTTTCTGGGTGGCTCATTGTAGGCCTGGGTCAGGGACAATGACTGTGTACCAGTCATAAACAAGAAAAAATGGCAAACAACCTTTATGTGTGACCAACACAATAGGTCAAAATACATACCACCAAAAAATAAAGTAGCACTCTACATACACCAGTCTTTTTAGATCAATTTTCATTTATTCTATGAACACTAGAGGGTACAAAGTTTCAGGTCCAACACAACATGGACCTTTCATCAGGTGTACAATGGGGTTGGTTTATTGTAAGGTTTAAATAAATAAATGATGATGGAAGAAATTCACCCCTACAAAACGGGGCCACCTCCAATCCGCCCCTTTGTAAGTTAAGTGCATCACGGATGCTGGGCTAGCTTGCCATTGAAAATAAATGATGATGGAAGAAAAAGAAAGTTCCTTTCATTTGTATACATCAGCGGTGCGCAAAGTGGGGGGCGCTGGATTTGTCTGGCGGGGCGTGGGCGGTTGCAGAGGCCCCGCGCTCTTCCCCGATGCATTTAAATTAAATGCCGGAGGATCGCGTGAGGCCCCTGCAACTCTAAAACTTACCTGGACTCTGCCGGCGTCGCTCGTGTCCATGGCAACGCGGCGTCCAATGACGCTGCAGGGTCATGTGATGTCACACGTGTAAAATTACACATGCGGGTCCTCATGTCCTCATGTAAGCGGACAGAGATATCTTAGCAGTTTCTAATCTTTATGCGTAGAGGCAAAATAATAAAAAGCTTCAGATATACAGGTAACAGACATACAAGGTATGAGAACGTATGACATTTGTTTCCTCTGATGGTATCGTTCGTTCTGAAGAATGTATTCTCAAAAAGGCGCGGTATAGCTATTTCCTAGCTACAAATGAACCTTTACATGGCTTGTTAGTATAAAGAGGCAATTATAAAGAAAACTGCAAGAACTAGGAAAAACATATACAGTATTCATTGTTTATCCCCTGTGTGCACCAGAGACAGACTTATCTCGTTCCGGTATACTACTTGTCCCACATATATTTCTTCTCTATCAAATTTGTTGCTTTTGCATTCTACTGCTGCGGCACAGTTTATTCGAGCATTTGCCCGTTCTGTGCCGCAGCAGTAGCCTGGCGCGCGCCCGAGTGTGACGGGCGCGCGCCGAAGCAGCGGAAGAGCGCCCTCCGATCGGGGCGCTCTCCCTACCGCTGCCGGGTCCGCCGGGTCCCCCGGAACCCCCTGCCGCTGTCCCGCGATCGCGGGACACCAGGGCTCCCTCGGGGAGCCCCTGGACACGCGTGCAGGGGGCGCACGTTCCCGATGACGCGTGACCGCGTGTCTATGACGCGCGGCACGCCGAGGGGCGGCCACTAGCAAGCCGGGAGATTTCCCGGCTTGCGGTACCGACCACACTTCAATAAAGTGTGTCGGTAGTGTATAAAACTTTTGTACATTCTCAGCAGTTTTACAGAACTTGCAAAATTAACCCAGCCAGCCTGCTGGGAAAGTACACACTCCCGAGGCCGGAATATTGTTCTTTCCCTGTATGGGGCACCTGGCACTATTTTCAAGGATGGGCAGTCGGGTCCTTGCCCTGTTGGTGCTTTCTATTGGTTCATTCCAATTTCCCAAGCTCTCAGTCTCTGCCCTCTGGACTGTCCTATAGCACTTACCTCCACCCCTTCACCGAATTGTCCATTTCGGACGCCCCCCTCGCTCGGGATTGTCAGGCGATTAAAGGGACAAATCTGATTGCAAGGCGCCCAACTTCCTTGCTCTTGTATGGAGATCGAGAACTATACAAGTCAGCGGCGACATGGACTTCCAGAGTTGTGAGGGTAGGTCTTGGTGACTAGAGATCGCCCTTGTATTGCGTATACGAACCACAGAAATGTCCCCTCACCACCTCCAAAAGACTTGTGCAGGAACTACCGACCACTAGGGTAAGCTCGATTCGCCAGCACCCTGCAACTAAGCTTGTTTCACCAATACTCTGCCATAGGGTCCCCCATACCACTTATTTTCCATATACCCAACTAATGCCTTATAAGTGTTGACTCGAGCGTGATCAGAGATATTGGGTAGGAAAATAATTTATTTTCGTTAGTGTGTGGTTTATTGTAAGGTATAAATAAATGATGATGAACAATCTATGGCTTTGTCACTGTGTTTTATTGTAAATGTGTCACTTACATAGTTACATAGTTACATAGTAGATGAGGTTGAAAAAAGACTTCCGTCCATCAAGTTCAACCTATGCTAAATTTAGACAACAGATACTTTATCCTATATCTATACTTATTGATCCAGAGGAAGGCAAACAAAAAACCCCATTAAGGGGAAAAATTAATTCCTTCCTGACTCCAATAATTGGCAATCGGATTAATCCCTGGATCAACATCCTTCCCATGTATACTTATTTGGTATATCCCTGTATACCTTTCCCATCTAAAAAGATGTCATTTTTTTGAACAAATCTATTGTATCTGCCATCACAGTCTCCATGGGTAATGAATTCCACATTTTAACTGCCCTTACTGTAAAGAACCCTTTCCTTTGTTGCTGCTGAAATTTCCTTTCCTCCAACCTTAAGGGATGGCCCCGAGTCCTTTGTACTGCCTGTGGGATGAATAGTTCTTTTGAAAGCTCCTTGTATTGTCCCTGAATATATTTGTATATAGTTATCATATCCCCTCTTAGACGCCGCTTTTCTAATGTAAATAAATCTAATTTAGCTAGCCTCTCCTCATAAGTTAGAATGTCCATCCCCTTTATTAATTTGGTGGCTCTTCTCTGCACTCTCTCTAGTTCCATAATGTCTTTTCTTAGGATTGGTGCCCAAAATTGTACTCCATGTATGAACTCTGTATCTTTGTCACAGTCGGTGTCTTTATTATGTGTGTTTGTGTCACTGTGTGCATGTTTAACACACTCACTCCCATAGGCAATGAAAGGGTTAACCTCAAGGACAGGGTGTTTGATTGTCTTATGATTTGGCTTTATTCACAAAACTGTTAGAGATGTGTTAAAAGTCAGTGTTAATTCCAATGTTTTGTGGGTGAGGCTCATAGCGTCCTCTTTTCTGGAGGAAATATGATAACCCTACCTGCATTTCATTTTCTTTCCTTTCATGCTGTCACGGTAACTTATGACAAGCTATAATATACACCAAAAATACCTGGGTTGAACTGAACACGACTAAGATATAAATAAATATAGTTTATTCCTTGAAAAAGTGAACACACAAGATATACAAATAACAGACAAAATATGCACTTACTTAGGGTTGGAATGATGAAATAATCAGGAATCGTGATTAGCAATTCATACTGCAATCTCAAAATGACACAAAGACACAGAGTATAGGCTGGGCACTGGTTTATATGCAATCTCCAGTCTATACATTACTATTGAGTGTAGGCCATTGGAGAACAATTACCTGCACCCAATCTCTCCTTGCCACCTCACCTGAGGGCACCATAATACCGGCCCACTGGGTGGGTATTATTCTAATCAGGGGGCTTATTTCCTCAGCCCCCCTCCCACACTTGCTCAGCCTTAAATACAGTTATTTCCCATTGAACACAACCTAAACCCAACCCGTCATAAATCAGTGGTGAGGTTGACAGTCTTACCCCAGAGTAAAACTCCTCCCACCCCAGGACGTTTAAAAACTGCTTTTCCTATCTAAATAACTTCATAACTTTAGTTCAGTAATACTTACTGGCACGCAAGACATATTAATACATTCCGGCACGCATGACGCTCCCAATGAGACTAAATATTACCGTGTAATACTAAAATTAAGAGATATTAATATCTGTCTCATAGTACCTGCTAGACATCATGTGTCTGTAATCATTATTTGCGACTCGGTCCCACGGATACACACATGTAACTTTTAGCATGTTCAGCCGAGGACATCTCATGATATTAAATATAAGAATAAGGTCACTCATTCTGATATCTCCTTCTGTAGCCGCACCCCCGGCCCCCATAAAACCCCGTCAAGAAATGCTTTGAAGTTGGGCCTGCTGTGTAGAGAACGTTTGTCACAGGTGCTATATTTCACACCCAATGCTCCAGACATGGGCCTAGCTGTCTCTACCAGCAATATACAGTTGGTTGCTGAAGCAGGGTAAAAACACCTTACTGAACCGCAGTCCAGTTAACCCCTTGCTTCCCACGTGAGAGCAGGGGGTGGCCAAATGGGGTGTAGCCCCTTCAATACCGGGCCAAGCCCCCTCTCCCATGACACATGCCATCTACCTCGAACCCCCTCTCCCATGACACATGCCAATACCTATGCATCACAAAAAGAAAGGCTTAAAATTAATAAAAGCATCATCCCCCCCTTTTTCTATAAAGGATTGGAATCTGGGGAAACCTCTAGAGCTTAACAGCACTGTTTTCAGCTTCAGGGGTCTCCCCTGTTTCCTGAGATACCTTCATTTAAGTTACAGGGTTTCATGCTCTCAGAGGAAACAAAATCTCAGGCCAATAGGAAACCGCATCATCGGTTACAGGCTACTTTTGGACGGACATGTCAATCCCCTTTAAAACCAGGAAGTAATACTGGTAACTTTACAGGTGCGTATCTCAATAACCAGGGTGTCTAAGGAGCTGAAAATAGCATGGTTCACCTCTGGAGGACCCCTCAGTTCCAATCCTGTAAAGAAAACAGGGAGCTAATAAGGCGAGATTGCTGCTTTAAACCATATTAACTAACACTTGAACAAGTGACCACTAGGGGTCACTATAGGCCCTATAAATTGCACTCTAAAGTTACGGCACCCTAGTATGGGTGTTGAGAGTGTAATATTGAAAATAGGACCAGTAAAATGATCCAAAGTCACCTTGCAACAGACTCAAAAGCAATATATAATTAAAATCAGAAAAAATAATAAAATTTTATTAATCATTATACGACGACAAAAAACATGTAGGGAAACAAAAAAGACAGCGGGTATTAAAAATCCCCAAAGGGAGAGACGGAGAAATAGGGGGAAGACCCATACAAATATATGTTCTACTCTTTAAAGGCACAATATCCTATATATTAAAGAGAGGAGTGTATGGGAGGTGTAGGAGGTAGGTATAGGTGTAGATCCACGTATGCTAATGAGATAGGCACCATAGGATACTGCTTTATTAAGTGGTTGTAACCTCCTAGTATGCGTGTGGCTGTAACATAGATAGGCAAATCCTCCAGACTAATTCATATTTCATACACATACGCTGTTGATAACCACACAATTGGTTCGCATAGATCGTCATTAAACACATATACATAAATGTGCTTTAAACCATACCCAGCTTTGCTGTGGAAACCTGATCATGTTGCTGCAGCACAAGATTCCTGCGGAAACATGCCACAACAAACTACAAGTGCTGATAAATACACTGAAGAACAAAGATAGTGGTAGATGTGAATGGTTAGAGACACCTTATTTGTACATTTTGTAGAGTTGAAATTCCTGTAATAAATGGGAAAACATCTAGTAAGATTAGTACACTTGTGTAGTCCAGCACGCTGGAGGAGCAAATGCCCAAAACAGATCCAAGGCCTTTACAAATGTGGCTTGCTTCCACTATTACTTGCTTTAAACGCAAATGTGAAGAAGAGATTGGTCACTGTTACGGGAACGGCGAAGTAAACCTTTGGCCTAATTTTGCAGAATGTGCTTTGAATATTCTTGGTCTTCCAGTGCCAATGTGGAATGTGTCTTCTCAAGAACAAATACATATTTACATCAAAAGCGAGCACTAAAATGGCAAAAGAATTGGAAGGTGAACTACAACAATTTTGTCATATAGATTTAGGGGGTTGATGTGTCAACAAATTGTTAAGCTGATGCACGGATTTGTTTTTTTGGAGCAGAGCTGCCTCATACGCAAGAACAGTGTCCTACATCTTACGCTATTTCAGATACAGAGGATTATTTTGGCAAACAAAAGGAAAAAGAAAGATGCAAAGAATACAGAGTGAATACTTTGCTACACAAGGGCAGAATAAAATTGCTGATACAGACCTCACAGCTGTTCTTCAAAAAAAAAAATCATCATGTAAATCCTTGATTTTTACAATCTATGACAGATGTAATTTTTTAACAAGCAAAACGTTGTTGTTACACGAAAGTGCAGTGCTAATTTATGACAGTAATTTTCACTGTTACAGTTAAAATAACACGTCTATTTGTTAACAACCAATTTGCTCATTTAGAATCTCTGCAACTAATGCCTCATCTTTCAGTGTTGTGAGCATATCGCTTAGCTAGGCTTACTCCTATCAATATCACACTCCCCATTTTTTAATTTTATGATTTAGTGTTTTTATTGCTGTTCTTTGTATGCTTGAAAACACTGCATGAGAAACAAGTACATAATGTTTTTTTTCTCAAATGTCAAAAAAAAAAATACTAGCATAAAATTGTATCGAGTTATTTTATTAAATAATATTTTTACGGTTCTTTTAATGAAAACACAGATTTATTGCATATGGAAAAAAATAAATACAGATTTTACAAAAATCATTAAGAAAATAAATATACAGAATTCCTCAAGTAAACAAATATCCGGATTTCCAAACAAAGTTCAGTTTTATTAATACAATTGTTTGTTTTAGAGATAAAACAGCTTTCAAAGTTGACTAGAGAAGGACGTAAGCTCACCCAGGCAGGGATTTCCTTTTCTATTGTACTTCATGTACAGGGAATTATAATACTGTATTGTCTCTTTTGTAAAGCGCGGAGTACACTGGGGGCGCTATATATAAATAAAAGATCTAAATACATTCGTTCACTGCCAAAGCCATTGCAAAACAGTGATGGGGTTCATTCTAAAACAGGAAACGTAGGACAGAGGTGTTCAGTCCTTTGGCACTCATAGGTGCAGTCTGCTCAGCTGAAGGGCCAAGTTGCGCACACACACACACACACACACACACTTTCCAATATTTATAAATACCCGTCTGAGGTTAATAGTTTTAATTAAAAACACTTTAGAGCATCTCCATGACAGGATCATGCGTGCACCTGTTGTAAAGGAAGGCCAGAGATGAGAATGGGGAGTTCCAGTTACTGCAAATCGCAGTGACCGATACATTCAGTGAGGGAGTCAGAGCAGCCCCTATATCCTTTGTTCTGGACCATAAATTCTGTCTCGGCCTCCCACGCTCATCTATACTACACAACGACAATCCACACGTGTCCCCTGAATCCAGCACCTGAATCCAGAACCCGACACTGGCCAGCGCTCTGCGGATTACCAGCGGCGCTGAGAGGTCTGTTACACCACGAGTCATCCCGGGGAAAGCCACTCAGCGCTGCACCTGCCTCTTTGAGATCTCCTCCTGGATGCGCCGTTTCAGGGCCTCCCTCATTGGACCTTCTAGCTGGTTCTCAGCAGTGATTTTGGTGGCTACCAGCTCTGCATCATCATCCTACGGAGTAGGTGCACAGGTATAACATAATGAGAGAGTGAGAGAACAAGGGGTGGCATCCACAGGTCTTGGTAAAGAATAAAAGTAGGTTTCATAAATTCAACGTGTTGGCCCACCTTTAGAACCAGTACAAGAACGTGACAAAAGTCCTAAAGAAGTATTGAAACGTTGAATCTGTCAAAAACTCACTCTATTCTTCATTAAGATCTGCGAGTGCTGGTCCTTCTCGTCTGCAGAATAGCTTCAAGAATAAATTAATGTTTGTTTTGTGTGTGCGTAAGTGCTCGTAAGCGTGTGCAAGCAAGAGCGCACGTGTGTATATACGCATGCAAGCGCGTATGGGCACGCAAGTGTGTCCACACATACGCAAGTGTGTGTGCCCGCAAGAGTGTATAGGTGCGTGGCGTGTACAGGTATGCAAGCGTGTGCTCGCACGTGTATGCGTGCATGAGTGTATAAAGAAAGATAGATATAAATATGCACAGACAGCAGTGAACAGTATTATAAGACTCCTGCCTCCCTTTTCCCTTCCCTTCCCCCCCCCCCCAACCCTTGTGTGGGATTTACATCCCACTACAATACAACGTACCTCATACACGATAATGGACGTGATTTCCCCTCCATCAGCCTCGAACTCCAGGCAGAAGAGCTCAGCTCCAAGCAGCTCAGGGTCTGTGCTGGAGCCGCTCTCGTTGGAGTCATCGTATCCAAGCTCTGCAGGCTTGTGAGATCCTCCTGGGGAGGCAGACAGTACGTGTTCCCTGATTCACCACATATACTAGATTACAAGCTCTTGGGGAAAAGCAACAGTGTAGCTCTCATATAAGCAAACATAAATCAGACTCATAATTTCAGCAGTGTATCACAGTATGCAAGTAGGTCATTGTACATGTGCCGCGTATGTTAATCTATGGTTTTTATAGCACCGCTAACATACGCGGCACTTTACAGAATTTTTATACGGACACAAAATTACACAAGTGCGTAATACAGGAAGTTAAAACAAAATTAGGGAGTCCCTGCCCTGTAGATCTTACAATCTAAATGGGAAAAAAAGGGAGAATTACAGGATAGAATAGGCGCAAGTGCAGTATAGAATATACTTGGGAGGAGGGTAAATGCATTAGGAATAGATCCAGGCCTAAATTAACAAAGTGCTTAACTGAGGGGGAGAGATTTCAAGCATGACTAGAGATGGGGGATTGGAGAAGGCAGGAGGCATTTCCACAGGCCAAAAAGTTAAACAGGTTTGAAATGCGAGAGTGCTGTAGAGACAAATGGAGCAGAGAGGAGACCACTTTCAGCAGAGCCAAATGGAAATGGTATAGCGGGAAATTAAAGCTCAGATGTTAGAGGGGGTAGAAGAATGTAGAGCCTTGAAGGAGAATTGTATAGATATTGTGAAGTTTGATGGGGAGCGATGCATGGGATTGCAATAGAGGGGCAGAGACAGATTTAGAAAAGAAAGATAACTCTCGCAGCAGCATTTTGGATAGATTTTAGAGTTGGAGGGCAGGAATGTCAGAAATATTGCATTAGTCAAGTCTGGAGATAATGAGGACATAAGCGTTTTAGCTGTGAAGCGACAGAGGAAAGGGCGAATGCTGTCAATGTTGCACAGGAAGAATCAGCAACAGCAGGAATGTGAGAGGTGAAGGAAAGGCGAATCAAATATTACACATAAGTAATGTGCTTGGCGGACTGAATGAACAGTATGTATATCTATACAGCACCAAAAGTGTCCTCAGCGCATCACAAATACAGTACAGGGAATTATAATAGTACAATAAGCGCATCAAAATTAGACAATAGAAAAGGAAATCCTTGCCCCGAAGAGCTTACAATATAAGTGGTATGATGGGAGACAGGTGTGGGAATAAGTGCTGTATATCAGCGGTGCGCAAACTGGGGGGCGCTGGATTTTCTGGGTGGGGGGGGGGGGGGGGAGTGTGGCAGTTATAGAGGTCCCGCGCTCTTCCCCCAGGCATTTCAATTAAATGCCGGGGGTCAGCGCGAGGCCTCTGTAATACACTTACCTTCAAGCGACGCGTCGTCCTGGTAACCAGCCGTCAAATGACGCCGCGTAACGTGACATCACCCAGTGCGTCGAGCAGGGGGGGAGGGGGGCGCGAGGCGCCGAGAGCAGGCAGGGGTGTGCACGGGGAAAAAAGTTTGCACACCCCTGCTGTAGATGGCAATGCTTTGCCACAATGGTTGGTAGGAGTGACTATGGATGTGGAACACTAGGGATTGGGATGCTTGATTTGTGAGGCGAGTTTTAAGATTAGTCAGTATTAAATCAGATACAGTAGTGCTATTTCTACTGTGATAACATGTCTAAAACGGCGCTCAAGTTTCAGGTGATGGAGGGTAATCCAGCATGGTATATATTGTATGGTGTATATACTCCGTAAACGACATTGATTCATCTTTTATAAAAGGTAAGGAGCGATGCGTTGTGGAGGCCAGCGGCAGGATGTTCAATACGTCTCTAGTGATTCCGCGCCATTGATCTCGATTTAGGGCGGCTTTTTTGTCTTCGGCGTCTGTGAAGTGGAGCGGTTTGAGATCTTGCGCCACCTGGTTAGACCAAGTTTTCTTTGGAGCATTTCGGTCCACTTTCCAGCCTATGGGTCGTGTGGTGTTGAGGCACTGGTATGGTAGTCTGGTGATGTAAATCTATAAATCTCTCTAACACTAACAAAAAAACACAAAACAAAATCAGACACGTCCTCCTCTTTTTTACATATGTGTACTTTATCTACATCAGTTATCTTTGGTAAAGAGAAGCTAGAGTCCCCAATCAAAGGCCTAGAGATAGTGGATGTTATCAAAACATTGAAAAATGGAAACAGTCCTGGGCCAGATGGGTTCGAGTAAATATTACAAAAAATGTTGCGCAATTAGTCCCCCATCTGACAAAATTGTTCAATACATTTCTGAAAGGAGCAAGTCCCTCAAATGAGATGTCCCAAGCTACCATAGTAGTAATACATAAAGGGAGAGACCCCCTGAACTGTGATAGCTATCGCCCCATCTCCTTGCTCAATTCTGATATAAAAATATATGACAAGGCTCTGGCCAATAGATTAAGATTAATTATGCCCACCATAATCCATCCTGATCAAGTAGGCTTTATTACTGGTAGACAGGCCTCCGACAATACTAGGAGGCTTGCTAATATTCTGCATATAGCCCAATCAAACCTGGTGGTCTTAATCCTAGACTCGGAAAAGGCCTTCGATAGGCTAGATTGGGAATTCATGAACGGGGCGAGAGCCCTCTACGAATCCCCAACTGCAGCTATAGTAGTTAACGGACAACTCTCCAGCCAAATCCCAATAACAAAATGGGACTGGGCAAGGCTGCCCCCCCCCCCCCCCTCTTGCGATTCACTCTTTCAATAGAACCACTGTGCTGTACGTAACTCTAAAGATGTTTCAGGGTTCAAGGTAGGGAAAGAAGAATTCAAAATAGCTCTGTTTGCTGATGATGTGATTTTAACAATCTCCAAGCCTTTGACATCCCTGCCCAATCTTTTCAATATATTGTCCGAATTTGGGAGGTACTCGGGATTTAAAAATCAACCAGTCAAAAACGGAGGCATTTGCCATCGGTCTTCCTCATGATCTGACAAAGTTGTTACAACTTAACTTTGATTTTAAATGGGACCCAAAAACACTCAAATACTTAGGCATTCAATTCCCAAAAGAGATAAGCTCACTATACAGAGTCAATAATACACCTCTGCTCAAATAATTAGAGACAGAGATTACAGAATGGTCAATTTATCCAATCTCCTGGATAGGCCGAATGTGGGCAATTAAAATGAATGCTCTGCCATGGCTCCTATATCTGTTTCACACCTTGCCGATCCGAGTACCACCTCAAGATCTAGCCGACTTCCAAAACACGCTTATTAGATTCGTATGGAACAATAAAAAAACCCGAATTAAAAAGGGATATATTATATCGTCCAAAGGAGCTGGGTGGCCAGGCTATGCCAAATATTTTGAACTACTACAAGGCAGCCCAACTGGGGCAGGTAGTGCAATGGCGTTTCCGCCCATCATCCAAAAGGTGGGTGGAGCTGGAGGCTAGTCTGACCTCAACGATACCATTGGCAGATATAATCCGGCTATAGACAAAAAAAAGACCAGCCAAAGACAGTCTCAAACAACCAGATTTTAAAGTACTCCTGTGATATATGGGACTCAGACAGGTTTAAGCTGAAACTCACACAAAAAAACTCCCTGATGACCCCGCAAGCGAACAATCATAACTTCCCTCCAGGATATCATGAAACCTATTTGGACTGTTGTAGAGATCTATTCTCACACTCTGTTACAAACGTTCCAAGAACTGCAGGAACAGTTTAAGCTGCCAAGCACAGATTTCTATCGATATGTGCAAGTCAGACACTTTGAGGAGAAGTTTAACCGGGATGACATCCCAGATCTCATGTATTTTGAGAAAATGTGCACACAGGCCTCGGACAGGGCTAAAATTACATCATCTTTATACTATCATATTAACACAATAGGCTCGCAGGATAAGGATGGATATATGCTTGCTTGGGAGAGAGAACTGGGGGAGGAAATTGATTGGGAAGACTGGTGGGATATCTTGGAGGCGGTGGCCAAAGGGTCCACCTGTATTTTAATAAAGGAAAACTCCTATAAACTTTTGAACAGATGGTATAAAACACCAACTAAATTAAATCTAACACATCCAAATATCTCCGTGTTGAAGAGGATGCGGACAGAGAGGATACCTGACCCACATCTGACTGGACTGCCCCAAAATTCAACCCCTATGGGACAGTATATTTAGGCTTATCTTGACTACTACGGGGGTCGAGATACCAAGAGACCCATGGTTTCTGCTATTAAGCAAACCATTAGATGGTGTGAACGAAACGGACTCAAAATTAATAGGACATGTTCTTAGCGCAGTCAGATGTCTAGTTGCCATGTGCTGGAGGCAGACAAATCCACCCACATACAGAAAAGTTAGGGAACAAATATCCAATGTTATGATGATGAAGAATTTAACGAGCTATCTAGAGGATTCCATGATTAAATTCCGGAGAGTCTGGGATCCCTTTCTATAACAGGGCTATATATGCAAGAGCGGAGGGTCCCTTTCCCAAATGAAATGTTAGAAGTGTTAAGAATATGATACATAACCATATTGATATGTTGCATTGAAGATATGTTTATAATATGTGGTGACATCACCCCCCCCCCTTGATCCCTACCGTTTTATATGTTTGTGTGTCCCTTAGTCCATGTTATATGTTTCTTGTTATTAAAATGTATCCCTCTATTATAATTTGCTAGCTCCAAATGTACAATACAGTATTATTAATCTGTGTTAATATCTAAATATAGGTGACAATGTATATGTTAACATGGATATTTTTGTGAAAATACAAATAAAAAGATTTAAAAAAAAAAAATGTTCCTTCCACCTTTCTAGTTTGTCTTCAAGCGATTTTATTTGGGCACCATTTTGATCCTTAAGGCTTGATGTTGTTGCCCTGAAATTTCCGCTGCAGCTTCATAGGGTACTATAAAAGGAGGCGCACGTCATGCTTCCTGCTGGCCAATTCCTTTTCTTGGGCCTTTGAGTTCCACCATATTTCTTTGTCCGCTTTAAGCTGGCGTTTAATTTGTTGGTTGAGGTAGTGATGTTTGTGATTGGTGTTCTTTATCTTAGCACGTTCATTAAGTTTAAAGTGTTGTCTGGACGCCATGGTTTGATTGATTTTTCTTCTCTTTATGGGGCATATTTCCTTGAGTGTTTCTATCATGGGGGTTTTAGTTGAGTTCCAGTTTTCATTTATATCCTCATTTATGTGGGGTGAACCGGTTGCGTAATTGAATTTGCAATTGGGCTTGATTGGTGGGATTGGCCAGGTATGAGTAATCTAATGTGGGTGTGGGATGAGTAACAATGTGCTTTTAGGTGAGGCTTAAATTTGGCTCGAACTAAATGGTCTGACCTGATAGAAGCTCTGTGCATTATACGAACATCCTGTATCGCACTCTGAAACCTTTTATGTATCAGAAAATAGTCCAACATGTTTTGATCTCTTCCATTATTCGACGACCAAGTTAACCTGTGACGTATAGGGTGTTGGAACCAGGTGTTGCACGCCACCATTTTATTATAGCTAGCAAATGACAATAAGCGGAGACCGTTGTTGTTAATATTTCCACAGCCAAATTGGCCGAACATTTTTTCCCATCCGAATCGGCTAGAATCGGTCTGTGGGTTAAGATCCCCGCAAATTATTGTCAGATGATTCCCACCTTGATAAGAGTTCGAAATCTGCTGTAATTCCTTGTAAAACGTGGCTTTTGTCTTCATCATTGCTGATCTCTGTTGAGGCGTAGACCCCAATAATGGTCGTTGGTATTTTACTGGCAAGCTCCAATATGGCAATTCGGTCTGAAATCGGTTGGAAGCAGGTGACTAATTTTTTTAGACTAGATTTCAGCATGAAAGCTACACCTCTGTTAAAACTATCGCCGCCGGAATAGTATAGGTGAAAGCGAGCCGAGTGGTTAGGGTTTAAGACAGTACGTTCCCCTTATCCAGGCAGTCTGGCTTTGGAAATTGTGGCTATATCAATATTGAATTTGTCTAGTTTGTTGGCTAATAGTTTCATTTTGCCGGTTTGGCTGCCAGAATGGATATTCCAAGCAGTGATGTTGAGAACGTCTTTAGCGTTGACATTTTTTTTCCCGTTTGGCTGGTAGCCCATATTTCGAAGGGAGCCCAGCAACCCCCAACGCATCGGTTGAGCCGTTTGCGCTAGTCATAGGAAAATTTCTGAATTTTTGTCCTGCCATTGGGTTCTTGGGTTATTTGATGGCTAACTCCATAAAGCATGGAGTAGCAGAGAATCAATGACATGACGGGATGTCACGATTAAGTTTAGGGGTTGAAATATACAGTTGTGTTTAGTTGGTGTAGGTGATATTTGAAACCACAGGACCAAGTGAGACCACCAAGTTAGAATGTATACAAAAGGAGTGGTCCTGGGACACAGCCCTCAGGCACGCCAATAGACACGTCAACAAGAGAAGGAACTTGCAATGGAGACAATGAAGGAGCAGTTATAAAAATACGAGAACATTTACGGCTACCAAGAGAATTAACAATTTGTAGGAGTAGATGGTGGTCAATATAGTGTCAAAAGCAGCAGAGGGCTCAAGCAAAACTAGAAGGGAGTAGAGCCCTTGAGAGTTAGCAATTTATAGATCATTACATACTTCATTGAGGGCAGGTCCAGTGGAATGAGCAGTTCGGAGGCTAGATTTCAATGGGTCTAAGAGATTGTGCATTTTGGAAAAATGAGAAAATGTGAATAGACAAGAAGTCCAAGGAGCTTGGATGCAAGAAATACAGGGTGATGATTATAGGAGGAAGTATGATCAATAGTGTTGTTTTTAAGGATAGGTATGGTTATTGCATGTTTAGTGCAGAGGTCTCACCTCTCTGCCGAGGGTGGTAGACCTGCAGATCGGGTTTCTTTGGGCGGGGGGCTCCTGGGGTGCATCTCTTCGTCTGCTTCTCCTTTGCTTGTTTAACTTCCCGGTCATAATGATCTCTGGGCATAAGAAGAGAATGTCAGATGGTGCCCCCCCCCCCAAAAAAAAAATACTCCCCACTGCCCCAACATAAGGGTCACACAATTCCCCCCTCACTCAGGAACCAACCAGGAGATTTCAGTATCTCCGACAAAAAGTGAATTATATTAAAAAATAATTCTTATGTTTTTTAGTTCCAATGAACAATACAAGGCCCTTAATGAGTGACACTGCTCCCCTCCCCATAGTATGAGTGACACTGCTCCCCTCCCCATAGTATGAGTGACACTGCTCTCCCACAGTCCTTCAGGTGTCACTTACTGAGTGTGAGTCTCCTTCACTGACCCCTCACCTGGCCACCTGGTTCCGGCGGATATGACGCACGAAGCCATGACTCATGTCAAGCCTCCCACCGGGCCCCGCTCCTGCTCTGTCTCGCGGCTCCGCTTCCATCCCTCAGGTCTCCTCTCTGGCCTCCCCTCAACCACGCCTTCTTATTGGTCCCTCTTCCAAGCGGGCCACGAGGATAGGGGCCATGAAATCTGGCAGCACTGATTGGCTGCGGCGGCAAACTTGTCTATTCTGATTAGTCACTAGTAATAGCCATTCAGCACTTCGCAAAAAGCACATCCAATCAGCGGAAAGAATGCGTGCGTGTCTAGCCTCGCTTCAGTGCTCCGAGCACCAATCAGCACTGGAGTTCAGTGCGTCAAGGGGCGGGGCCGTGATCCAGAACGAGGGTTGGCGCGCAGGGTCTGCTGCATCTGGAGCAGCGCGGGCGCCGAGCGGAGGATGAGCGGGTTGCGGGTCAAACGGGAACCGGAGGAGGACGAAGAGGAGGAAGATGGAGGTGAGGGTTCGTCACATGATGGACTGGACATAAAGCACGTGAATGGGTCACATGTTGTATATACATATCTTTACACACGCGATCTATCTGCAAAGTGGGAAAGGCACCATTCGAACAGCAATAAAGAATGCACAAAATCCCCCAGAAGTTAGAAAATAAAGCTATTAATCTGCGCACAGATTGTGCCAGAAGTCCAGTATAATTCCAAAGTGCAGGGAAACAGTTTCAGGCGAGGATCCTGCTTGTGCTGCCAACACAACATAGACAAACAATTTCTTCAAAGTACAGGTCTCCTCTAAGACACAGATACAAAGTAGAGCTCTACTCACAAGTTCATAATGCAATTCTCCATTTAATTTGAATAGTGGAAACACAACGTTTCAGGTCACATATGGACCTTCCCTCGACCTGATGAAAGGTCCATATGGGACCTGAAACGTTGTCTTTCCACTGTTCTTGGCTGTCATTAAATGGAGAATTGCATTGCAAATGTATCTCAGTCGTGGAGGAGACCTGTACTTTTGAAGAAATAGAACTCCAGTATAACAGTATTTAAAGATAGAACAGAGACCTCACAGAAGCACGCACGGAATAGTACAAAATATTAAAACTGTTGGTCGATCTAGTTGTTCGGGGTTGGATTTTTGTAGTTATATTTTCCCGCGAGTGCTCCTCTGAGGTCTCTGCTCTCTTTAAATACTATCTATATATCTGTTTATCTCTGTAGAATATATATGTGTGTGTATGTATGTATGTATATGTATGTATGTATATATGTGCACCACTATTAAGATTGTTCTCCCTCCATTAGGGAGGTTATAAGAGCCTTTTGTGGGTGCAGGTAGTAATAGGACTTGCAGAAGAGTGGATAGAGTGGTGAAGTTTGCAAGCTTAAGATGCTTTGGCCAAAGAATGTAACTAAATGACCCTCACTTGTGAAAAGAAGAACAGACGTGTTTAACTATATAATTTGTCATATTGGATGTAGAACAGGCTTTTTGCCTTTGTTACATAATTTAATTGTGTTTTTTATTTATTTTTAAATCTGACACCGTCCCACTACTTTAACCCTTTGGATGCCCAATGACGTAGCAACCACGTCAGTAGGTCTGACCGTCCAGAGGTCTCATGACGCAGTAGCTACATCATAATGTAATTGTTCGTCTTTGTAAAAGAGCAATAATTACAGGAAGAGGTCGTCTCTGCTTCCATTGCGTCATCCGCAATGGAGTGATCACGGGTTAAGCCACCTAGACCCCTGTATATTGTGGGTGTTCACTGCACTTGACAAAGGTCCATTAGTGAGCGAAACACCTAGGGTGTCATGACCCTGTAACGTCAGACCAGGAAGTGGCAGACAGGCGATGGGAGTGAGTTGTGAGGGTTTCACTTCGCAGATTGGCAAGGGATAGCTGAGAGAACTTTATAATTTATGCTAATTTAGGAGATTTTATTTCAATCTTTAAGGACAGTTGTTACTACCTTGCTATCTTCCAGTCCAGGAGTGACCGCATTGTTTGGGATCAGTTCAGAAACAGGTGGTTTGAGCACCTGCTACATTTGTGACATTCTCTGGTCCACCCAACGAAACCATTAATTAACCCCTTAAGGATTTTTCTGATGGTAATTATTAAATAGACCAGGGTGATTTGATCTCTGCGACAAGGGTCACTAAGCACCAGAATAACAGGCAGGTTGTCCCAAAATCCCTGTATACCTGGCTATATGATCCTAATTCCACCATTGTAATTCATTATCCACCAACTATCAATTTATTGGCTATTTACACCAGTAGGGAATGTACCGTGCTATTGATCTTTACTTTCCGCCTCTTCACCCACGGATGGGCATAGGCGAATTCCACGGAAAACGTAACTTTAAAAAGATCCATGGAAGTTGTTTAGCTGGATATACCCAAGGGGATGCTAGGCCCAAGGGTCGACAGAGCCCTTTTTGTTAGAAACGAGGGGCGCCATGTGAAGGCAGGGTTGTCAATGGATAATGCGAGGCTTTATATTCACATCAGCTATTGATATTGGGATTACAGGCATACCCCGCTTTAAGGACACTCACTTTAAGTACACTCGCGAGTAAGTACATGTCTCCAATAGGCAAACGCCAGCTAACGCATGCGCCTGTCAGCACGTCCTGAACAGCAATACCGGCTCCCTACCTGTACCGAAGCTGTGCGTAAGCGGGGACACTATAGAGCCTGTTACACATGCAGTATTTACATCAGTTCTGCACGTATATGACGATTGAGGTACAGTACATGCATCAATAAGTGGAAAAAAGGTAGTGCTTGACTTTAAGTACATTTTCGCTTTACATACATGCTCCGGTCCCATTGCGTACGTTAATGCGGGGTATGCCTGTATATTGTTCCATCCCTCCACCAATTAGGTGTTTATATATATGATTTTCCGGGTTGCTACTATACACCGATCTGGCAGGCCTGCCCTCCTTTTTTAAAATTTTTTTTTTTCATTTTATGTAACTGTGTCAACACTTTTGTAGCACTTCACTATTTGTCTACTACAGGGTTGAGCATCTCCCGTCCTCAAGGGCCACCAACAGGTCAGATTTTCAGGATATCTCTGCTTCAGCACAGGTGGCTGTATGTCAGCCTTCGACTGAGCCACTGATTGAGCAACCTGTGCTGAAGCAGGCGTCTCTTGAAAACCTGACTTGTTGGTGGCCCTTGGAAGAGTGGAGTTGTTCAACCCTTGTTCTACTATGCTAAACTTCATTTTATTATACTGTTAAGTTTCTTATAGCCCAGGGTTCTACTCCGGTAATTGTATTCTTTATTAGAGGGCATTGATACTCAACGTATCACTGGTTTCTTTGATGTAATCTTTATTGATGCATAGGACTGTGGTCGCTACTGATAATCATAATAATATTATTATTATTATATAAATTATTTATGTCTACCTGTTGAGCGGTGTCTCTCTTCACCAGTCCATTGATACATATTCATCCACATATCTTATAGATTAATACTGTATGCACAAATATGTCGCACTGCACCACACACACATCATACATAGTGAATATATTATTACCTTTCTACACATAATCTATTTATTAATATGAGGCAATATTGATGGTTTCCATCTGGCAGTTGCAGGGAAGTTTGGCCGCTTTGAGCCGGAAGACAGACGCAGTCGGCACTGCCCATATCTGGACACAATCAACAGGTCAGTAGTGAGAGAATGATGCCCATATAGGTTGTGACCCGAGGCAGTGGCTCTGAGCTCCCTGTGACTGGGCCATGTGTTTTTGTGGATTGTATAGTCCTTGAGGTATAAACACCCGCACCCCTCCCCCCATCTCTGTTCCTAGGAGCGTCCTGGACTTCGACTTTGAGAAGCTGTGCTCCATCTCACTGTCTCACATCAATGTCTACGCTTGTCTGGTGTGTGGGAAATACTTCCAGGGTAAGTGTGGGGACCGCGGCGGTTTGTGCAGCGGACGCCAGCATCAGCCTTTCTGTTCTAATAATCACTATGTATGTATTGTATGTCTTTATTTATTTAGCGCCATTAGTGTACAAAGCGCTTCACAGTAGTAATACACGTGACAATCATATAAATAACAAATAACAGATCATGGGAATAAGTGCTTCAGTCGTAAAAGTAACATTTCGGAAGAGGAGTCCCTGCTCCGAGGAGCTTACAATCTAATTGGTAGGTAGGGAGAACGTACAGAGACAGTAGTAGGGAATTCTGGTAAGTGCGTCTGCAGGGGGCCAAGCTTTATGTATCGTGTATAGTATTAGCCACGGTGCTACTCATATGCTTCTTTAAGCAAGTGGGTCTTAAAGGTGGATAGAGAGGGTGCTAGTCGGGTATTGAGGGGAAGGGCATTCCAGAGGTGCGGGGCAGTAAGTGAGAAAAGTTTAAGGTGGGAGAGGGCTTTAGATACAAAAGGGGTAGAAAGAAGACATCCTTGAGCAGAACGCAAGAGTCGGGATGGTGCATAGCGAGAAATTAGGGCTGAGATGTAAGTAGGAGCAGAAGAGTGTAAAGCTTTAAAAGTGAGGAGGAGAATTGAGTGCGAGATGCGAGATTTGATAGGAAGCCAGGAGAGTGATTTCAGCAGGGGAGACGCCAAGACAGATTTAGGAAACAGTAGAGTGATTCTGGCAGCAGCGTTTAGGATAGATTGTAGGGGAGACAGGTGAGAGGCAGGAAGGCCGGACAGCAGGAGGTTACAGTAATCGAGACGGGAGAGAATGAGGGCCTGAGTCAGAGTTTTAGCAGTCGAGTAACAGAGGAAAGGGCGTATCTTTGTTATATTGCGGAGGAAAAAGCGACAAGTTTTTAGATACGTTTTGAATGGGAGGGGCAATTGTGAGAGAGGAGTCGATTGTGACACCTAGGCAGCGTGCTTGGGCTACTGGGCGAATGATAGTACTTCCAACACTAATGTGGAAAGAGGTAGTAGGGCCAGGTTTGGGAGGAAGTATAAGGAGCTCTGTTTTTGCCATGTTAAGTTTCAGTCGGCGGATGGCCATCCAGGATGATATTCCATAGAGACATTCAGAAACTTTGGTCTGTACAGCAGGTGTAAGGTCAGGGGTTGAAATGTAAATTTGTGTGTCGTCAGCATAGAGGTGATATTTAAACCCAAGAGATGTGATTAGCTCACCTAGAGAAAGTGTAAAGAGAAAAGAGAAGGGGTCCCAGGACAGAGCCCTGGGATACCCCAACAGAGAGATCGATAGAGGAGGAGGAGGTGTTAGGAAAAGAGACACTGAAAGTACGATGGGATAGGTAAGAGGAGATCCAGGATAGAGCTTTGTGACGAATACCAAGAGTATGGAGAATGTGAAGGAGAAGAGGGTGGTCCACGGTGTCAAATACTGCAGAGAGGTCGAGTAATATGAACAGAGTGTAATGACCTCTGTCTTTGGCAGCATGGAGGTCATTAGTTATTTTAGTGAGAGCTGTTTCAGTAGAGTGAGCAATGCGGAAGCCAGATTGTAGAGGGTCTAGGAGACAATAGGTGTTGAGTAAGTGGAGCAAGCGAGAGAATACAAGACGTTCAAGGAGTTTAGAGGCAAAAGGCAGGAGGGAGACAGGTCGATAGTTAGAAAGACAGGTAGGGTCAAGCTTGCTGTTTTTGAATAATGGTATAACTGTTGCATGCTTGAAGGAGGATTTAAAGGTATTGGAGTAGAGGAAAAAGTTAAAAATCTGTGTGAGCGTAGGGATTATAGAAGGAGCAAGAGGTTTTAGGAGATGGGAGGGAATGGGATCAAGATGGCAGGTGGTAGAGGGAGAAGAGGAGATCAGCAGTGACACCTCCTCCTCAGAGACAGCGGAAAAAGAGTCAAGGAATGCAGGAGGAGAGTTAGGAAGCGGTGTGGGATTCCACCTTTTCCTTGAAGTCAGCAAAATTCTGAGGTGAGATGGAGGAAGAAGAGGAGGCAGCCGAAGGTGGTCTGAGTAGATAGTCAAAGACAGAGAAGTGTCGACGTGGGTTAGACTTGTGCGTGTTGATTAGTGATGAAAAGTAGGTTTGTTTAGCCTGAGAGAGGGCAGAGTTGAAACAGGACAGCACAAATTTGTAGTGAAGGAAGTCTGAGTGTGTCCATAGTCCTCTAGAGGCGTTCAGAGGAACGAGAGGAGGAACGCAGCATGCGCGAGTGGGAATTTAGCCAGGGTCTGGGGTTAGAAGGGCGAAGACGGCAGAGAGAAAGCGGGGCATGATGATCAAGAGAGGAGGATAAGGCAGAGTTGTAGTTCCTGACCAGGTTGTCAGGGTCTGAAGCAGAACTGAGAGAGGAGAGGGAGGAGCGTAAAGTGGAATCAAGAGCTGGTAGGTTAGTAGAGCGCAGGTTTCTGCAGAAACGAACGCTACATGGAGATGGAGAGGGGGAGAAGCGAGACAGAGAAAATGAGATGAGGTGATGGTCAGAGAGAGGAAAGGGGGAAATGGAGAAATCAATGAGAGAAAAGTTTTTAGTGAAAACCAGGTCTAGAGAGTGGCCATCCTTGTGTGTGTTGGCTGCAGTCGACTGTTGAAGGCCAAAAGAAGAGGTAAGAGAGAGAAAGCGGGAAGCCTAAGGGAGAGAGGGGTCATCAATGTGGCTATTGAAGTCCCCAAGGAGAAGAATAGGGGAGTGAGGAGAGAAAAAAAGAGAGCCAGGATTCAAAGTGAATTCCATAATGAGCTGCTTGCTGGTTTCATTATGTCTGCCTCCGTGATTTGTAATGGTGATTGATGCAGGAGTGATTTGTAATGTATTACATTTCTTGTATCCCTTTTCTTCTTCTCCATTCCCCCTTTCCCCTCCCTTCCCTTTCCCCCCCCCCTCTGCTTTTCCCCCTCTCATCCCTTCTCTCTCACTTTTGCTGATCTTCTTCCCTCTTTCCCTCTCGTGCGCGCTCTTCCCTCTTTCCCTCTCGTGCGCGCTCTTCCCTCTTTCCCCTCCTTTTCCACTCCAGGTCGGGGGTTGAAATCTCACGCTTACATCCATAGCGTTCAGTTCAGCCACCACGTTTTCCTCAACCTGCACACGCTGAAGTTCTACTGCCTGCCAGATAACTACAAGATCATAGACTCATCTTTGGAGGATATCACGGTATATGGCGCTCCCCCACTCCCGAACTTGCCCCTTCCAGGCACCTCTGGCAGCGCAGGGGTAAAGGTGCAATCCCATGGAGCCATACCCCCCCTCCTCTCCCCCCCCCCCCCCCCAAAAAAAAACCTTTTGGAAGAATTATCTTCCTTACACAAATCTAACTGAGCTAATAGCAAAGATGTTGGCTACTTTTTGTTCCTCTGCAGTTTTTGATAGGGGAATGCTTGTAAATCAAGAATTTCCTTTACCCCCTATCCCATCATGTCCTTATTAGAGAGCCAATAAAGATTAAGGGGAAGGGGGATTTGCCTTTGCATACTCTTATCGAACATACTGACGTTGCTGAACTCTCTCAAAGCAAAAGGGTACGAAAAATTATGATTTTGCCCACTATTAGCCCCTTTAAATCCAGTGACCTGTTTGGCCATAGACAAAAGAAGACTAACATCGCTTGTAAAATCCACAGTCCTTGGTTCAGTGTGCTGGAGTAGTGCAGAGACATAGTGTACTCGCGGCGGTCAGTGGGGACAAGTCTCAAGTGTCATTGCACCAAAACAGGTGCGGATTGGTTCAGTTTAGCACTTTGTGTCTGTATCAGTTTTGCTCCACTTTGCCCCAGTGAGTGTTTTGGGGAGTGGTTATAGGAGGAGTTTGGGTTAGGGGAGCAGAGAGTCAGCCCTGTATTATAATGAGATGAATCAGCATGTGCTCATATAACTTGTGCAGTCTTTCTCTCTTTGGGTGCTATAAAAGTCTGAGGTGCGGTTATAACTGCTGCTCCCGAGAGATATGCAGCTAATGTTAGAAGCACAATACTGGTTTTCATACGTCTGATGCTGGAACAGATAATATTTTTAGGTCTATGTTTTGGAGAAAATTATGCCATCTTGATACAGATCCTCAGTATCACACGTCGGTGTGTCTCCCAGCAGTAACTGTGTGTGTGTGTGTGTGTGTGTGTGTGTGTCTGTAGTCACTGTCGGTTACTGATCCACCACCTGTTTGTGTCTCACTGCAGTATGTACTGAAGCCGACATTCACTAAGCCGCAGATCTGCAACCTGGACAAGCAGGCCAAGCTCTCCCGAGCCTATGACGGCACCACCTACCTCCCAGGGATCGTGGGACTCAATAACATCAAAGCTAACGATTATGCCAACGCTGTGTTACAGGTGAGAAGCAGCAGCAGAGGAAGACTCTTGGATAGGGTGGGAGATTCCCTCTATAAAAGACCAACCACATCTGCCCCAACACCGGCTCTGCCGATCTCTCCATAGAGTGGGTAACTCTTTCACAGCTGTAGATGTGACACTGCTCCCTCCAGCACTGAAGCAGTTAAAAGGGACACAGGTTTTCTGGTCAAGACTATATACCCATTATGCAGTTTCTCTGTAACAGGCTCTCTCCAACGTGCCCCCCCTGAGGAACTACTTTCTGGAAGAGGAGAATTATCGGGGCATTCAGCGTCCTCCAGGGGACATCATGTTCCTCCTGGTGCAGAGATTTGGGGAGCTGATGCGCAAGCTGTGGAACCCCAGGAATTTCAAGGCCCACGTGTCCCCTCACGAGATGTTACAGGCCGTGGTGCTGTGCAGCAAGAAGAACTTCCAGATCACCAAGCAAGGTAAGGACTTGTCTCTCATAGTCTGTGCTGCTTACGCTGACATCCAGATCTTTTCTCACCCCTTCAGCTTCCCCCCCCCACCCCCCAGCTTCTCTCTGAGGCAGATGGTGTAGCTGTAGCCCGGGGGGCTGCACCCTTGGGTGCTCTTCAGCTCCAGGGACCACCTGCTTCCGGAGATACCTCCATAGGGGGTGCCAGTAGCCACTCCTGGGTTCACTATATGGGTGATTGTCAAAGCTCTCGGGCCCTGTGTGCAAATAGGAAGCCATGTTGCGGCTTCCTATTTGCCCATGTGACGGGGGGGCTTTAAACTGCAGAGAGATACCGATACCCCCTTCGGAACAAAAAAACGTTTGGCTTGCTCCTTTAAATTAGGTTTAAATATAAAAGAGTTATACTAGTTAACTCTGTCAGTGCCCAGAGCATTGCAGTGCGTAGCTGTATGTGCAGGAATATGTTCGTGCTTGATCCTGCAGGCTCCGGGCCTGAGTGTCACCTGTAACACCTCCTCCCCCCCTCTCTCTCTCTGTGCTGTGGTAGGTGACGGCGTGGATTTCCTCTCCTGGTTCCTGAACGCTCTGAACTCTGCTCTCGGTGGCACCAAGAAGAAGAAGAAGAGTAAGTCCCTCTGTAACGCCCACGGTTGGGGGTTTTGGTCTCCGGGAGTCAGGAGATATTACTCAGACGTTTGAATAATGCAAATGCAGAAATGTAGGGTGTCAATGGTAAAATCAGCAGAAAAAGCCTTCACAGTGTTGATAATTGTTTGTATCTTTTTTTTTTTTTTTTTATGGTGAGTAAAGGGGATTTCTACGTATATTTATTTTTTTGTTTTATAAAGATTTCTTGACCATACTGTACAATAGACCTCTAACTAGTTTCCCATAAGTGCCTGATCAGAGTGAAAGGACCCCTAGACTAGAGCATTGTAATATTATTTCGGATGCATTTAAAGACTTGCAAATGGTTTATACTTTTTAACATTTTGCAAGCGTCTATAACACCTGTACCATCTATGTTACCCTAACTTATAAGTGCGGTTCTGTGTGAAAACATTTGCTCTAAGTTTAGTGTTTTTCAACAGGAGTTCCCCGGGCATCCCTAAAAGGTTCCCTGCAATTTTCAAGTCATTTGAAAATTGTACCAAATACAGAAGAATTTATAATGCATTTGATCTCAGACGCGCTATTAGAGAGTGTTGGGGTTCCTTACAATGCATCTGACCTCCAGAAGCGCTATTAGAGAGGGTTGGGGTTCCTTAGGCCGCGCTTATAGTAGCGGCAATGGCACGCAGCACGAAAACAAAGGCATGAAGTCTGTCATGGGTGCCCATAGTGGGCGCGATGGTGCTACTCAGTGACATGGTGACCAAAATCGCTGAAGTCGGTGGATTTTGTGTTGGTGCGCGGCCGCGACGTGATGAAAGCGTCACGTGAAGATGTTCAGCCAATAATGGCGAACCGCTCGTGTGACGTCATGGGCCACGCCTCCTATCGTTCTCCAGAGGTCTCCAGCATGAAAGTGCAACTATCGCTATAGCGACGGTGACGTCAGCGGTCGCCGTCGACGCTACTATAAGCGCTGCCTTACAATGCATCTGACCTCAGACGCGCTATTAGAGAGGGTTGGGGTTCTTCAGATGTTCGCATTGTAATTATATGTTTCCTTAAAGAAAAAATGAACTTGACAGGAGCAGACCATCCACCGGCCACCACGTGAAGATTACTGCCGTTGTTTTTATTTCCTTGCTCGCTGATTTAAAAAAAAAAAAAATAACAGTTTTATTTTGAACCATTGGGGGAAAAAATGGCTGCCATGTCCCCTCTCTCAAATGACGACATAAGTGAATTTAAAATAATCTTTCGTTTGAGATGCTCACTCACATCCTTATCTTCCAGCGGTCGTGACCGACGTGTTCCAGGGTTCCATGAGAATATTCACAAAGAAGTTACCCCATCCCGATTTGGTGAGATGCTCTCCCACTCGCGCCCGAATTTTTTTTTTTTTTCACACTCCTCACGTCACACTCTTCTGTCCCTCTTGTCTCTTCACTCTCCCTCTTGTCTCTCTTCACTCTCCCTCTCGTCTCGCGTCTCTTTCTCTCCACCCCCTCCCCCCACCTAGAGATATGATTATGAGCGTATGTAGCCCAGTAACCGAGCAGCAAATGGCTGTCTGCCTTTGGCGCGACGCAAGTGTAGACTGTGGGGTTCTGAATGAATTCAGCTGGGCTTTGATATTCCTTTGTCCAGTCAAACACTAGAAGGGATGGGGTTGTTTTGGAGTGTTCATTTTAATGATTAATATTCTTTGATTGTATAACGTTGGACATGTACTGAGCACTGCACACAACAAGATACACGTTAATTGAACAATAAAGTAGCACTCGCCCTCACACTGACAGAATTGGCAACAATAAGAAGGACTCTCTGCTCTGAAGAGCTTGCAATCTAAAAGTTTAATGCAAGATGGACAGATACAATAGGAAATCCTGTAAGTGCAAAAGGTATGCCAGCGAGTACGAGGTGCTGTTGAGTTCCTACTGTCTGACCTTTGTATTGGGGGTTGGGGCTCCTGTCTGCAGCCGGTGGAGGAGAAGGAACAGCTTCAGCATAATGAGGAGTACCAGGAGACCATGCAGGAGTCCCCCTTCATGTACCTGACCCTGGACCTCCCCACTGCCCCCCTGTACAAGGATGAGAAGGAGCAACTCATCATCCCGCAAGTGCCTCTCTTCAGCATCCTGGCCAAGTTCAACGGCATCACCGAGAAGGTACTGGGGAGAGACAGATGGGCTGCACCCACTCCGCACTTCTTTGTGGGGGGGGGGGGAAACCTATTCCTAGTTACTCGTGCAATTGTGCAATTCCTAGCAAGGACCCCTTACCCACTGGTGAATATCACTAAGCCCTTAGCAGGGACCCCCTACCCACTAGTGAATAGCAATACTCCCCCAGCAGGGACCTCCTCCGTGGTGTGTGTGTTTTCTAAATTCTTCGGTAGTAGTAAAGTTGTCAGTTTGGACCCCAGTGAGCCCTTTGAAAAATGGCTGCACTCTCTGCTGATAAGTGCCCTTAAGGCAATCTCCGTGCTCACCCCTGAAGAAGGTCCCTCTGGCAACAGAAACGTCAAATACCTTTATATATTCTTCATTTGTTCGGTGCTGATAATTTGATTACCAAGGTTTTCATTTTTATATATACGTATATCCTAGAATTTTTTGTGTAGATGTTTGTAAAATCCGTAACCAATATGATTGTCCCTGCAGGAGTACAAGACGTACAAGGAGAACTTCCTGAAGCGTTTCCAGCTGACTAAACTGCCCCCCTACCTGATCTTCTGCATCAAACGCTTCACCAAGAACAACTTCTTTGTGGAGAAAAACCCGACCATCGTTAACTTTCCCATTACGTGAGTTCTGCTTCATGGCAACTGTGACTGTGCTTTACAAACACTTCAACCTGTCTGACTTCCTTATTTTTATCATAAATCAATCTGTATTTAACTTATTTAACATGCTGGTGCCATTAGCTCACTGTGGTCCTTGAAGGAATTGACACTGCAAACAGGGTTTACCCACTACAAACGTTGGGACTGCACGCCTCCACTATGACGAGTGTCCTGTTTATAGAGCCACCTGACGTCTCGTCTCTCCCCAGGAACGTGGATCTCCGTGAGTACCTGGCAGAGGAATTCCACACCGTGCACAAGAACACTACCTACGACCTCATCGCCAACATAGTGCATGATGGGAAGCCTAACGAAGGCTCCTACCGAATCCATGTCCTGCACCATGTGAGTTCCTGCTCTCAGGAGTACAGAGCTGCAGAATTAGGGGGGGGGGGGGGAAGGGGAGGAAGAAAACTGCACCAGATTTATGAAAAGAGGAATTCTAAGCATATTATTCCCTTCAGTGCAAGAGAGTCATGCAACACATTGTAAACCCCCCAGTGGAGTGGTTAATATTTATAATAAGCTAAATAAATGCCCTCAGTTTGGTATAACGGGGATCTTCAAAGCCCTAAAGCCTGGGAGAATGGGGGGCTCTGTGTTCCCCACATTCTGTGGTTAATATGTTTTGATCTCTATGTTTAGGGCACCGGGAAGTGGTATGAACTGCAAGACCTGCAAGTGACTGATATCCTGCCCCAGATGATCACTCTGTCCGAGGCTTATATACAGGTGTGTGTATATCTAATTTATGTATTACCAATAGGTGTGTGTGTGTGTGTGTGTGTTTCATTATTTTCTTTAAATATACACCATTGTATCAAACGTAACACTGTTCACGAACACCAACAATCCTGACATCTTAAAGACTCCTGAGAGGTAAATGTTTCCATTGTCATTATATTCCATATACGCAGACCAGGGAGCAATACTAATTTTATATACATAGGATAAGTTCCGCAGTTCGTAAAAGGTTGAAAGCGACTGTGTTTTCCGGTAACACTATAGAGTAGATAGAAAGATGTTGGAGTATTTAAAATAATAGAAGCCCGAGCACTAACTATTTCCTGTACATGGGATAAGTGGGCTGAGGTTCCACGGATTCCCAAAACATTTTTAAAGCGTTTCCATAGTTCCTGAGGCCACAGCCCCAGTAGTCACGGCTGCACGCATGCCAGAGCGTCTGGCGGCGCATGCACCCGTTTCAGCCGCGACCGGTGGTCTGCGGCTGGTTCGCCCTCATTGGCTGACCCGCTGTCGAAACGTGGCCAATGCTGCGCCATAAGACAAAAAACTTGTCTTTTGGCCAAGGTGGCCACGCATTTGCGCCTTGTGCGTGCTCGCACACACGCTGACTGGGGCCTGCCCCGTAGAAGGCTGTGCTCTGGTGTGTGGCGTGCACACCGTAGTGCGCGCAGCAGCGGCCACTGGGGACCTAGCCTAACAATCTGAAAACTGTTTTGGGGTGGGATCCAGGGAGCTAGCCTCTACCCACAGCTTAATAGGGTTTTATTGCTGTCCGTAGATCTGGAAGAGACGGGATGATGGGGTGAAGAACCAGCAGGGTGCGTGAGCACACAGGACTTCACGCCACTCTTCCCTGCTGCCACCCACACACAGACTGTGACTTGGGAGCGCCTCTACAGGGACAGGCCAGAATATAGCAGATGGAGTGTGCAAGAGTGTGCAAGAGTGTGCAAGAGTGTGCAATGCTGATAACCCTTTCGATGCCAACGAGACCAAGCAACTTCCTTGTCCAGGGTTATAATCTGGATCTATAGGTGCATTTCGTGGTTTGTGAACCTGCTTTGACTGTGTAACAATGCAAATTATCTCCCAATACTCCCACATTCCAGAGGAAGTGGAACTCATTGGTCAGCCCAATGTAGGATCAAACTGAAATAGTGTTGGGGTCAAACCAGATGTGTGATGTATACACATCCACACACACACACCCACACACACACACACATCCACCCACACACACACATCCACACACACACACATCCACCCACACACACACATCCATCCACACACACATCCATCCACACACACATCCATCCACACACACATCAATCCACACACACATCCATCCACACACACACACACACACACACATCCACACACACACATCCACACACACATCCACATCCACACACACACACACACACACATCCACCCACATCCATCCACACACGCACTGAGCACTGAAAGCGTTAACAGCCGCACTACTGAAGACTGAATGTTATCTTGTTCTTGGACGTGGTGCATAGTGTTTATTTTTAATTAATATTATTCTTTCAAATAAACCCGTTTTCTGTTACATTTATCTCTTGTGCCTCTGTTTATTCACGTCTTGTTTTGTAGAAAAATTGTACATGTTTCTTTAATTTATTCATAGTAATAGCAAGTGTAGTGGTAAATAT
>NC_134487.1:239174158-239189158 GCF_040206685.1 Ascaphus truei | reverse complement strand
CATCTGCGCACCCAGAATCCTCTGGGGCTGCGGTATTGCCAGACGGGCAAGCGCCGACTTCCTGTGGACAGAAGGTAAAGGGGGGGGGTCAGCAGGTAGAGGACCAGGACAATAAGTCACGTGAAACAAATAGGTGTAGTCACGAAAATTGCATGAAAATTAGTGTTTTAGTACAATATATTTGCACTGATCATTCTACTTGAATACGGCGATAATCCCCATTTTTAGCATTACAAACACTTCTGATTCTGCACCAATTTCCTGGCATTATTAAATAGCCCCACAATGTCTGTTTATACCTGGCAGGTCGTCCTGTGGTCCCAAGGTTTGGGGAGAAGCTGGGACAGTTTTGTCTGATGTTGCTGAAGGAAGCGCTGACACTGAGGATAGAGGTGAGAATATATTATGTAAACGCACCAATGTCCGTGTGAGTGCAGCCCATGTATGTTCCATGTATGTTCTATGTAAAGGAGCAACGGTCTCCATTAAGTCTCTGTGTATGTTCCGTGTAAAGGTGCCCATTAATGATCCGTGTATATTTTTTGTAAAGGCGAAATGGTCTGCATTAATGTTACGTGTATATTCAGTGTAAAGGTGCAATGGTCCTCATTAATGTTCCGTGTAAAGGCGCAATGGTCTGCATTAATGCCACGTGTATTTGTAATAAGTCAAATGTGTAGTAAATAAAAAATAAACATGGAACCCGCACAGTATCTTTAATTTAAACAGAATAATGCTACAATCTGCAAAAAAATCTCTCATACCCAGGAGCAGATTATTGAGCTGCAGAACAAATGACCACATGCGGCAGAATATCTGAGCAGGAATTGATTCCTAACAAATCCCCCTGTACCCAGAGCTGTGAAAATGCTCCAGTTTGCAAAAAGTTTTTTTTTTTTTTTTTTTACTGCGAAATGATATTTACTATATACTCTCCATTTAATATGTTTAGTATGAATCTGAGGGAAATGCGCCAATGTTCTTCACATCCTGCATAAAGATCACCTACATGTTGGCGTTGAATTTGGTCACTTATGAGATTTGCGGCCTAAATTTATTATGTTTTATACATTTTCCAAGCAGCCGCAAATGTACAGAAATGTTGCACTGACCTCTGTCTGTAACTATAAATAACAGATACACTGGTAATACTCTTGAATTGCAGTCACCCTCCCCCTGGGTTGCCCTCATGGTGAACCCCCCACCACCACTCCTTGCTCCATAGGGTTGCCAGGTGTCCAGTATTGAACCGGACTGTCCTGTATTTGGACACTCTGTCCGATAAAGAAATTACAGGTAATACTGGACATGTATGTGTTCGGTATTATCTCTCTGGACATAGTGATCTGACCGGCTTGAGGGGGCCATGGGATTTCCCCGAGCAGGGCTTTTGCTAGGAGGCTGGGCAGCTTCCTCCATCCTGATTGGCTGCATTACCCAGCAGCAACCAATCAGGAGGTGGTGTCAGGAGCCTGGGGGTGGGGCCAAGGAAAGGAGAAAACAGCATGACACAGAGCGGTTAAGGGTGTGTGTGTGTGTGTGTGTTTCTCTTGAGTGCGTCGCACCTTTCACCATTGTGTCCAGTATTTTTGGAGAAGCCACCGGGCAGCCCTATATTCCCCATCCTCCTCTCCCTGACCCATCCCCCCACCCCTCTGATGACCTCCACCCCCATAGTCTTCCCCCTATTTCCCCCTGTACCACCCTCTCGCCTGCCTCAACTACCACCCTCTCGCCTCTCTCCTACTTCTCCGTCTCTCACCTCGTTCCAGTCCAGTGCTGGGTTGCTACAGGCTCGCAGTAGCGCATCTTCTATCTCTTCCTGCGTCACGTTTTTGGCCATCGTGGGTTTAACCAGGGAGGTAACAGATAGACAAGTGTCACAGGCCACTTCAGAGGCCAGCACTGGGATTACAGGCAAATCTGCAGGGGGTGACAGAGCAGGGAATTAGTGTTTTACCCAATTATAAACCAGTGTAAAGCAGCATGTCTCTGTATAATGATTTATATCCCAGTATATATCGGTGTTGTCCAGTATAAGACCAAAATAAAGCAACATGGCCCAGAATAATGCTTCACCGCCCAGAGTACAGCAGTGTGGCCTAGTACTGTATAAACAAGTATAAATCTCAATATCCCCTTATATAGTTTCATAGTCCAGTATTAATCAGTGTGGTCCAGTATAAACCAATATAAAGGACATGGTCCCAGTATAAAGCAGTATATAGCTTAATTGCGCAGCATAAAGTACATGGGCCCTATAGATAGTAAGCTCTCACGACCAGGGCCTTCATTTCTTCTTTGTGCTCGTTTGTCCTTATATGTATGCAACGGTGTTTGTAATATACATGACGCCATTGTACCGCGCCGTGGAATAGGTTGGTGCTACAGAAGTAAACAATAATAATAAAACCTTAAAGCACTGGGTAGCCCAGAATACACCAATATAAAGTACACTGGGGCAGTATAATGCAGTGTGGCTCTTGTGAGTTCTCACCTGCCCCGCAGTTCTCCCCTGAGGAGCACATGAACAGCAGCCCACACACCAACTGCGGACCCAGTTTGCCCAGTATAGTGTCCAGTATAATGACTGTGTATTTCTCAATCAAGCACTGGCAGACGCCGGCAATCTTCCCGGGCAAGAAGAGGCACAGCTTGGAGGCCGCTTTTGCAATGGCATCCTGAGGAAAACAGAGGAGGGGGTCAATGTGTTGTCCATTCTATGGCACTCCCACTTCAGGGACCAGCAGCAATGTAACGTAGGGCTATGTCCACAATGCTACTTTGTGCATGTTAAAGGGTCAGTGCTTCCTCCCCCTCATTCTGTTTCTTGTTTCTCTGGTAAGGACAAGGTGGGATAAGGGTAAAGATAACACTTGAGATTGACTATAACTCCTCCGTTCACGTTGTTAAACTTTACTTTGTGCCCAGGACATACTTGAAATTGAGAGGTAATTCTCAATCTATTTTTTCCTGGTAACATACTTTTATAAATTAATAAATTCAGAGGCCCCAAAGAAATGCAATTTATAATTAATTTCCAGATGAACCAACCGGCAAATCTTTGCTTTTAGCACGGTTAGACTACTTTACAAAAGGGTGTTATTAAGCTGGCTGCGTGTGATTGTGATGAGGGGGAGGGTCACCTTTGGTATGGTCGATTCAACACGTCTGATGAAGGAGCGACACATCCAGCAGAGAGGTAGTGGGATCGGCAAGTCTCCCCTTGTGCCCTGTAACACCAAACAGAGAAACCAAAGACAGTGTGCGCTGCCAGTGAATGAATATACAAACACAAAAAGAAAAAAGAAACCTCATGAAAAGCACTCAGACATGTAATACAAAATAATGATCATTTATTAGATCAATGAAAATAAAAAACACTCAAAAAATAGTTTTTGCGCATATGAAAAATAATAAACAAGAAACTGACTGAAACCCTGACGGCTGGACTCCAAAAATAAGGACAAATAAGAGGGGGACTAGCAAATAAAATACAGAAATGGAGGGGAAAATGCCAAAAAAATCCCTTAATCTATGAAACCACCATGGGGACAAATGTACCCATAGTGATTAATAACCGGCCCGGACATCACAAAAATAGAGATATGGCAGAACCGTTAACTCAAACCTGTGTACAAAAAAGTGTTGTGAAAACCCACCAGGACATATATCAGCATGCACAGATGAACATAATCATGCCACAATCATAACACTGAACCATGCCTAATCACATATATCAAGCACTGATACAGACCCCTATTTAACTTAAAGCTACACACACATACTCACAGGGTGGGTATTCATTGGAAGGGAGGGGTCACACCTGTGCAGTTCATCCTGGGCTTGCTTGTCCTCCACATGCGGGCAGCCGGGCGGGAGGGTCGGGCAGCCGGGCGGGTGGGTCGGGCAGCCGGGGGGTGGGGACTGAAAGCCGGGCGGTGGGGACTGAAAGCCGGGCGGTGGGGACTGAAAGCCGGGCGGTGCGGACTGAAAGCCGGGCGGTGGGGACTGAAAGCCGGGCGGGAGATGCGGGGGGTGCCTGGAAGCTGTGCGGGGGGGGCCTGGAAGCCGGACGAGAGGTGTGGGGGGCCTGGAAGCCGGGCGGGAGGTGCGGGGGGGGGCCTGGAAGCCGGGCGGGAGGTGCGGGGGGGGGCCTGGAAGTCGGGCAGGAGGAGCGGGGCGGGGCGGCTACCACGGCTGCGGCTACCACGGCTGCCTCCTCAGCTCCTTGAGGCTGCGTGAGCGTCATGTTGGCATGGCAATGCGGCGCGGCCATTGCAGTTGCAGGAGGCAAATAATAATGCCTGTAGAAGCGCGGGCTCATAGCGCGAGTAGGGAAAATTGCATGCGCTGCCATGAGGTCGCCACAGGGTCAAATCCAGTCGCCCAGGGCGTGCGGGCAACCGGATTTGTCGAACACTGTGTGTGTGTGTGTGTGTGTGTGTGTGTGTGTGTGTGTGTGTGTGTGTGTGTGTGTGTGTGTGTGTGTGTATATATATATATATATATATATATATATATATATATATATATATATATATATGTAGAGGTATCAGTACCGTGTTAGCCGAGCTTCAATAATCCAAAAATAAATAGATGATACCGTTCTGTGGCTAACGAAATGCTTTTATTTGTGCGAGCTTTCGAGATACACTGATCTCTTCTTCCGGCGATGTTACAATGAATGAAGCAAAAGGTATACTTAAAAACAGTGTCTCTTGGAATGTTATCTGTGCTGTTCCTTCCCCCGGTGTGGATGTGTTTTATGGCTAGAGGTGTTAAATGGTTACTGAAAGCAAGTGAAGAAAGAGTGTGTATGTGTATCAGTGTGAATAAAAATGAATGGAGAGCCCACAGTATATACAGTGCTTTACACAAGGTGTGTGTGGAGTGGGAGTGGATATAAATGGTGTGGGTGGGTGTGGAAATGTGAGAGTTTGTAGCACAACTAAAAGTGTGTGTGGATACTTAGTGGTCCCTATTGGTGTATAGGGATGGAAAAATAAGGAGTATTAGTATGTGTGAGAGACAGCTGTGTGTGCATACATATAGCACAGTATGTACAGACATGGCCTTTGGCGCTTATGGGACGAGAGTTCACTACTGTCAGTAATGACTCATAAAATTTCGATCTCTGTTTAGGCCACTGCTAAGTGTCCCGAACAGTTGCATAAATTTGTATTCATGCAACCGTCTCTCTTTCGGGGTTTTAAGATTACATATATATATATAAAATATAGACAGATGGCACACACGTAAAATAGGAAATGGGTGCTTGTCCCATACAAATGATGCATAGATAGGTTCCTTACCGAGTAAATCCAGAATCCCAAGATCACAAGGCAAGAAGGAGACAGCACACTCAGAAGGTACAGAAAAGCGTGTATTCAGTAGAAAAAGGCACATAAACCCGACGTTTCGGTCCTTGACACAGGACCTTTCTCAAGGTCACAGAGACAGTGACTAAATGCATTGAATTTATTCTGACCCATAACTACTTCACATTTGGAAATGACACATACCTCCAGACAACCGGGACCGCTATGGGTACTCGGATGGCGTCACAGTATGCCAATCTGTTCTGCGCAAAAGTGGAAAGTGACTTTCTGTCCACCTGTCACTTGAAACCCCTTACATACCTTCGCTACATCGATGACATCCACTTTCCACCCGACCATCAACCTCAAACTCACCCATTCCCCGGATGAAGTACATTTTCTAGACACCACCATTACTATAAAGAACAACCAACTACAGACTTCTGTATACCGCAAACCTACAGACAGAGCCAGCTATTTGAGGGACAACAGCTTCCACCCGACACACACCAAACATGCAACCAACCATCTACAGTCAAGCCATACGATACAACCGGATATGCTCCGACACAGCAGACAGAGACCAGCGGATTAAAGCCTTCAGATCAGACTTTATAAACCGTGGATATAACCACAGAATTGTAGACCAGCAAATTCACAAAGCCACCAGAATACCAAGAAGTGATCTCCTTGAATACAAACAGAAGGAGACAAGCGACAGGGTTCCTTTGGTGGTCACATATAACCCACACCTAGGAGCCCTACGCAAGATCGCCAGGAAACTACAACCCATCCTCCAGGACGATACAAGACTGCAACAGGTCTTCCCTGAAGCACCCTTATTATCATACAGACAACCCCATAATCTCAAGAATATTATGGTGAGGAGTAAAGTATTCAGCAGTACAACTGAATGCGGGACAAAACCATGCCAGGACCCAAGATGCAAAACCTGCGCAATGCTCTACACAGCGGACACAATACAAATACCACACAAGAATCGGGAATACAAAATCAGAGGAGGGTTCACCTGTTCCTCCAGCAATGTCGTGTACCTCATCATGTGCATGAAATGCCCAGGGGGCTGCTACTACATAGGTGAGACAGGACAGGGGCTAAACAAGAGAATGAACCTGCATCGCCACAGCATCACACGCGGAACAAGAGACAGTCCTGTTGGCGAACATTTCTCTGACTCTGGCCATAAGATGAACGATCTGAGGGTTGCCATACTCAAAGGTAATCTTAAAACCCCGAAAGAGAGACGGTTGCATGAATACAAATTTATGCAACTGTTCGGGACACTTAGCAGTGGCCTAAACAGAGATCGAAATTTTATGAGTCATTACTGACACTAGCGAACTCTCTTCCCATGAGCGCTAAAGGCCATGTCTGTACATACTGTGCTATATGTATGCACACACAGCTGTCTCTCACACATACTAATACTCCTTATTTTTCCATCCATATACACCAATAGGGACCACATAGTATCCACACACACTTTTAGTTGTGCTACAAACTCTCACATTTCCACACCCACCCACACCATTTATATCCCTCTCACTCCACACACACCTTGTGTAGAGCACTGTTTATACTGTGGGCTCTCCATTCATTTTTATTCACACTGATACACATACACACTCTTTCTTCACTTGCTTTCAGTTACCCTTTGACACCTCTAGCCATAAAACACATCCACACCGGGGGAAGGACAAGCACAGATAACATTCCAAGAGACACTGTTTTTAAGTAATCCTTGCTTCATTCATTGTAACATCGCCGGAAGAAGAGATCAGTGTATCTCGAAAGCTCGCACAAATAAAAGCATTTCGTTAGCCACAGAACGGTATCATCTATTTATTTTTGGATTATTGAAGCTCGGCTAACACGGTACTGATACCTCTACATGTATATATATATATATATATATATATATATGTATATATATATATATATATATATATATATATATATCTATCCAGTGTTCGACAAACCTATACATTTGCTCGCCCCGGGCGAGTGGATTTAACCCCCGGCGAGTAAATATTGGCCCAAGCAGCACACGTTTGGTACTAGGTGGCGAGTAGATTTTTTGGTGATTTGTCAACCACTGTATATATCTATATCTATATATATTATCCACAGCACTGTATGCACTTCTAGTGGTATATACTGTACACATAAGTGCAGCATACATACACGCACACACAGAGGAGATTCCAGATTCGAAGGAGGCGCAATAATGTGTAATTTACTGTAAGCAAAGATCCTTTTATCAATAAAATATGGATTTATGTGTATATACCTGCTCCTGGGTTGTGCTTGAATGGAGATTGTATAAATTCTCTTGGACAAAGGGTAGGAGTTTCTCCAGGATCTGATTGGTCAGCAGCTCCGGGTTCCCGGGCTCTGATTGGTCAGCGTGGCACAGGCTCAGTGAGGAGCAGATAGCGTCAGGTTTCTGTAAATAGTAATGCGGGGATCCACACATTTATGGAGAAAATTACTCCCCTGCAGAGCTTGTAATCTAATGCAGATACAATGCAGGGATAGGAGCACCAGACATACAGGAGAAGGGAAATTCTAACCTGCAGAACTTACAATCTAATTACTTTACAATGCAGACCATGCTTATAAGACAGATATTTATTTATCCGTTTACACTTTTTCCAATCATCCATTACATTTTTACACACATGCACAAACAGAGAAGGCGAGTGTGCGATTTTATATATAGTGTAGTGGTTGGTATCACTCTGGTATTGCCCCTCCCCATCATGTGATGTAGGATGACTGTGCTGAAGGGATTGCCACTCCCTTGCAGGTCTTGTGACCAGTGATGTCATTGGAGATAGAAGGGTATATATAGCTTCACCCCAGCGGCAGATTTGAAAATCCGTCACCCCATGGTACTTGGCTGTTGTGGCCGCCTCCTTGCTGTCGCCCCCTCCTCCCAGATCGCAGCGTGAAATGACGCCGTAGACAACACCAACGAGACGTCGTACATCGTTGCATTGCCATGGTAATGAGACGTCATGACATAATTTGACGTTGCGATGCTGCGTTGCCATAGCAACGAGACGCCATGTGTCGTCACGTTGGTGATGTCTGCGGTGTCATTTGATGCTGCAGTCCAGAAGGAAGAGGGAGGAAGTTAAGGACGCGGCTGCAACAGCTAAATGACTTTCTATCAGGCCCGAGAGCGTGGCAAAAGTATATGGGGGCGGACATTTTTGCCGCCCCAAAATTTTTACACCATAGGTCCAGGCCTAATGGGAAATCCGCCACTGCTCCACCCAATGTTCTAGAAGCTGGTTCCTCAGAGGTCTGGCAAAGGGCCTCACCGTGAGTATTGTAACTAGGTTTAAGTGTATAGATATGTATTTTAAGAGTGTCCTGTCCCTGTTTATTGTTTTCAGTTAAGGAACGTGGCCTACTGTATATTGTTAGCACCTATAGTAATGGTTCAAGATTGTTCTCATTCCAGAAGAGGAGTGAGCAAATGCTTAGTAGGAGTTCTCAGAGTAGTAACTCCAGAGCATAATAGGACCACTGGCAGGTCCTTGGAAAACCTCCTGATCCAATATGCAAGGACAAAGTATGCAGGACACAATAAGGTGATACTGATCCCACAAAGCAGTGTGTATTCGCAGCAGGTGCCCATTTTTGATGGGGTATTATTGATGCTATGCAGGAGATTGTCAATCTAACTATTACTAAGGGAGACAAGCAATCGTAACTCCCCAGTGTAGGAGTGAGTGCTACCAGAGGAAGAAGCAAGGAGCACCCATATTGTTTGCCACCAGGTAATATCTGTCTGCAGTGAAGTCTGTCTTTTATATGGCGAGCATTATAAACAGATGTGACTAAAGCTCTTGATTGTACTATAAAAGTGCCTGGCCCCCATCCTTATTCTATCTGCATATCCACGCCCAGCCTGCACGGACCCAGCACCCTGAAAAGGTATGAGAGACTGAGCACAGCAATGTATATATATATATATGTATTTACATTTGTGTATAATATATATATATATATATATATATATATATATATATATATATATATATATATATCCAACTCGATGTAACTCCTTTAGAGCTGGGCAAGGAGAATTACAGTAGTAACAGTAGTATTCCTGGCCTGAAGAGCTTGCTCTCTAATTGTCCCCTTTTGCCTCCAGATGACCCCCTCAGGAGGCTGACACTCACTATTTGGTTTTCCAGAAGGGTAATCAGGACCCCTTGGTACTGTTCTACCAGCAGGTGACACGGTGTGACCAGGCTGGAGACAGGGAGGTAGCTGCACTCCTTGTTGAGGAACTGTTTGATGGCATCCTACAGAGAGAATTATATACAGGTTAATGATATACACGCTTACAGTCTAATATTGTTAATAGAGTATGAAAGGATCAGTACCTCCAAATACTCAGATGGGAATGCCTCTTTCAAGACTGTCTAATTTTTTTGCTAGCGTCATATGACACGAAACGCGCAACAGGTCGCCGTTCTGACGTGACTGTGTCTAAACCAAGGGCACAATACATAGTAACAACCGCTCCGTTTGGCTGATAGACCGACTGATTACTGGTTGTTGGAAACTTTACTCTTAGAGCCTCTGGCTACATTATAGATACTGTTGAATACCGCAGCTCACTGAACAGTTAGTTATGGTCTCGCCAGATCAGAAGAGATATTAGACAGAATAGAGCTTGTGTATATATCTCACTAACGTCACAGCAGCCTCATTCAGAGTCCTCTATACTGTCGACCTGCACACTGCTATGGTCTCTTGTAACAGCTTCTATACTGACCTAATATTTTTCTGCAGCACATGCTGGACTCTGCCCTCTGTGAACTTCACTGGGAAAAATACAGACTCAATATATACTGCCTTAATAACAGATTACTACATCAGCTGTTTATTTGAGATATTTGGCTCTGTTCTATCCTGCATGAGATTACATTTACTAGTCTGCTCATATCTTTCCTGATTGAACTATATATCAGCAGTCTACTTATTTTAAATACTGTATAACTACTCTCTATAGATATATCTATATATATCTATATATATATATATATATATATATATATATATATATATATCTCCCGTTCTACTTGATACAATATATACCCTATTTCCTCGATTCTAAGACACACCCTTGATTTAATTTAAAAAAAAATTTTGGGGAAAAAAACCCACTATATTAAATGTGCAGAATTTTGTTTATTAGCTAGCAGACAATAGTATACATTTATCTACACTAGAGAAAGACAGACACAGAATGGGGAGAGAGAGAAAGTATATCGGATGAGCGTAGAGAGGATGGATGGGAGGGAAGGGGGAGGGAGAGAATGGAGGAAGGGGGAAGGGAGGGAAGGGGGAAGGGAGAGAATGGGGGCAAGGAGAGTGGAGGGAAGGGGGGAGGGAGAGAATGGAGGGACACAGACACAAACATACACAGACACACAGCTCCCTCTGCACCTTCTGCAGTTCACACGGAGGGGGGTGGTCACACACAGAGAGATACACACACACACAGACACAATACAGAGACACACACACCTACAGACACACAGACACAGACAGACACACACACACACACAGACAGAAACACACACACACACACAGACACACACAGACACACACACACACAGACACACAGACACGCACACACAGAGACACCGAGAGACACACACGCAGAGACATAGAGACACACACACTTCTACCACCCCGCTGGACAGCTGATAGTCGCACGCGGGGGCTGGGAGGAATGGGAGATGCATCCGGCGGCACTTCTGTAGCTGCACCGCCCAGGTGATTGTCCCACGGGGGGGGGCAGACAGCTGTCAGTCACGCTGGGTGGCCAATGGGAGACACAGCCAGCACTTCAACCAGCTACCAATGACACCAGCTTTAGGTATGCGCCCCCTAGTTTTTTTCTTTTTTAAAACATCGATTCTAAGACGCATCCCAATTTCACACGTGTAAATGGGAAAAAAGGTGCATCTTAGAATCGAGGACTACGGTATATACATATACACTTCCGCATCAGAGGACAGAGACCCCGGTTACCCTACACTGTTCATAATTGAGTGTAGCTTTATTTAGGAAAAAATGGGAAAAAGGCAGCGCACTGCCAAAAAAGCAGGAGGAGGCTCACAAGTAAAATAGAGAAATTTATTCCATAATGGGATCAAACATAGCTCCTTGGTAGCACCGAAAGCACCACACCAATGCGTTTCGGGCCGTGTGCCCTTTATCAAGGTGCCTTACACCGCCTCCTGCTTTTTTGGCAGTGCGCTGCTTTTTCCCATTTTGCCCTGGTCATCTTGTCTGGTGGATCAGCACGCCACCTGGAAGAATCACAAAGACCGCACTGAAAAGCCAAACGGTGAGTTACCCCTGAGGGCATATACACAGTGTTCGACAAACCTATACATTTGCTCGCCCCGGGCGAGTGGATTTAACCCCCGGGCGAGTAAATATTGGACCAAGAAGCTTTTTTGTGTGGCGAGTAGATTTTTTGGTGATTTGTCAACCACTATATATATATATATATATATATATATATATATATATATATATATATATATATATGAGCCTGTGAGCACTAGGTACTAGTCCCTGTCCCCTGCAAGGGATGCTGCATAAATACCTTAGACAGTGCAGAGGTCGAGGCGGAGATATATACATTCATAAAAGGATTTATCTGTTTTTGATGCGCCGGCTACCTATTTTCTTGTAGCTTTATTTAGATCTACTTGTGGGCTTGATCCACTATACTAGGAGTGGGCTTTATCCACAACATTAGTGGTCATAACCGTCAGCCAATATTGTCCATACAGTTTTGGGGTTTATACGACATTGTACACAATATCCAAAACACTTTTTCACCTTAGCCCTTGTTTTATGTACACAGTTTTTATTTAGTTTGCTTCACTGTATATATTCATTCACCGTAAAGTTCATGTTCTACAATTTGACTTAATTTTAACGTTGTCTATGAAAAGTAAAATGTTATATTCTTACCACTAATTCTTCATTCATCTGAGTGCAATATACAGAGACTTTCCCTTTTTGTGACCATCTCTCAAACGTATCGTGTCTGTGCACCTTTTGTATACTGTACTTCACTCCCAAATACCTGCTCAGCAAGGAGCATTCTGTTACTTAAGTCTAATTTGTTTTCTCCTAAATGAAAGCACTCAGCCAGGTGAAGCTCTCCTTGTTATTTGTAACACCTCTCCTGTTACTGTTACTGTCCTTGTTACCTGAATGGGTGCTTCCTTCACAATGTTCAGTAGGTTTGTCACAATCTGCTTACACTCCATGCACAGGTTGTCCTGCGAGTGACATAGAGAAAGAAGGGTGAGTGTGTGCAGAGCCGCCAACAGGATTCATGGGGCCCAGGACAAATAAAAGGAGCAGGGCCCCCCACCCCCCCAACCCATAGCGCACCTACCACGAAAAAATATTTTTTAGCGAGCAACTTTTACTTAACTGTTTTCTTCTTATTGTAATACAGAAAAAAACATTATAATGCAATCTTTTATTTTTATATTTTCAACAAAAGACAGATGACTGCCTGCCTGCCTGCCTGGGTGGGTGAGTGACTGGGTGGGTGAGCGAGCGAGTGACTAGGTGGATGAGTGGGTGAGTGAGTGACTGGGTGGGTGAGTGACTGGGTATGACGGAGTGACTGGGTGGGTGACGGAGTGGGTGGGTGACGGAGTGGGTGGGTGGGTGACGGGGTGGGTGGGTGACTGGGCTCTGTTTGACTGGGTGGGTGGGTGACTGAGTGACTGGGAGGGTAGGTGGGTGGGTGATGGAGTGACTTGGAGGGTAGGTGGGTGGGTGACTGGGCTTTGACTGACTGGGTGGGTGGGTGGGTGAGTGAGTGACTGGGTGGGTGACGGAGTGGGTGGGTGACAGGGCTCTGTTTGACTGGGTGGGTGGGTTACTGAGTGACTGGGAGGGTAGGTGGGTGGGTGACTGGGCTTTGACTGACTGGGTGGGTGGGTGACTGGGTGGGTGACGGAGTGACTGGGAGGGTAGGTGGGTGGGTGACTGGGCTTTGACTGACTGGGTGGGAGACTGGGTTAGTGACTGGGTGGGTGACAGGGTGAGTGACTGGGTGGGTGACGGAGTGACCTTTTGGGTGTGTGGCTGACTGAGTGACTGGGTAGGTGACTGACCTTGACCCACTTTTGGCGCAACTTTTCTCTCTTTTGTATTATTGACCGGGTGGGTGCTTCTTCCTGCCCCGCCAGACGCTTCCCCCCCTGCCCCTTATATCCTCGCGACTCCTGCCCGGGGCGGGAGGTAGGCTCTGGGGGCACAAGAGGTGGGCGGCTTTGGTAGGCTCGAGGGGGGGGGGGCGCGGGAGATGGGCGGGTGGGGGGAGGGGGGTGTAGGAGGTGGGCAGCTTGGGGGGGGGCCCGAGACTGCGGATGCCATGGCTGGAGGCGGACACGCGGGTGTTACGGTAACTTATGACAAGGTTATAATATACACACCAAAAATATAACTGGGTTGAATTGAACATGGCTTAGATATGATAAATTAGAGTTTATTCCTTAAAGAGGGTGAACACACAAGATATACAAATAACATGCAAAATATAGACACTTACTTAGGTTTGGAATGGGGATGATGAAGTAATCGGGTAACAGAATTAGCAATTCATCAGCAATCACGAAGATACACGAAGCACACGAATAACACGACTAACAACTGAGGATAGGCTGGACACTGGTTTATATGCAATCTCCAGGCTATACCTTATTATTGAGTGCAGGCCATTGGAGAACAATTACCTGCACCCAATCTCTCCTTGTCACCTCACCTGAGGGGCACCATAATACCTGCCCACTGGGTGGATATTATTCTAATCAGGGGGCTTAATTTCTCAGTCCCCCTCCCACAAGCCTGGCGTCTTCAAGTCTAGCTTGGCCAGGATGCCTTTTGTTCCCAAGTGTAAATTACAGCACTTAGTATCAAGTATCCATGTCCTGCATTCCATTGTGCTCGCATACACAAGCAGGGTGGGGTAGTCTTTGATCAAGAGTTTATGATAGACCATTTGGTCTGCTATCCTGGACATTACCATACCAGATGGGCTCTGAGTTTTTATCCCAGACCCAAAATACAATTCATAGTTTAATATCTACACATATCAAAATAATCAGATCTGTTGGGTCCAGTGGGCCGATACTTGCCAATCCCTCATGCCGGAGGGGGTTCTACATAGTGGCCAAGTTTCAGCTCCCTGTGACCCCCAGAACCGGAGATACACCAATGCAGGTTAAAACACTTTTTAAATACAGGATTCTTCCCTTTAAAAATGAATCTCTGCTTTTCACTCTTTCCCCATTGAAATCAATGGGTTCCGCCGCCATAGACTTTCAATGGGGAAACTCCGCCATTGCAGTCTATGGGACTTCTCCGCCATAGCCTTTCAATGGGGAAACACCGCCATTGACGGCTATGGGAAAATCACCAATCTTTACATTTGTCCATACTCAGTCTGGTTGTTTGGAGAGGGCTGGAAATGGTCATGCATTCATGCCGGAACCGTGGCTACATGCGACCCAAATCCCAGCCCTCTGGTCCTCGCAGAACCGGAGATATGGACTTACCCTTTTTACTGTTTCAGACTTAGCCGTTT